>NW_015387650.1:314261-326023 GCF_001527695.2 Protobothrops mucrosquamatus
CTCTCTCTCTCTCTCTCTCTCTCTCTCTCTCTCTCTCTCTTTCTCTCTCTCTCCTTCCTCCCTCTCTCCCTCTCTCTCTCTCCCTCTCTCCATCTCTCTCTATCTCATTTATTTATTTATTTATTTAAATATTTATTTGGAACTGGTGTTCTGTCTTTTGTAACTGGGGCGTCTTTCAAAGGAGGGCGATTCTGGACATGCAGCAGAGCTTTAAAAAAGGCTTGGAAAAAAGTTATAATCGATTACACCCTTGGCCTTGCATCCCATCGCTCATTAAACGTAAGAAATATATTTAGCAGTGCAAAGCTTTACTTTACAGTTCTTTCTTGGCATTGGTTCAGTGTGGAGCAGAGGGCGAAGGAGGCCAGAATCCTAAACTCTGTCGAAACCTCCCAGAAGGAGAAAAGAAGGAACTCTTTTTTTTCCTTCACCAAGAAGGAACTGTTGCATTTTAAGGGCTTCAGAATGCTATAAAACAAACAGGCCATTCTATTTCTAAGACTAGAACATTCTTGACGTTTTTCTTAGTTCCATATAAATTTCTTTTTGAGAACTTGTTGGATTGTTCTTGTACCCCTGAGACAGTGTGTATATGTATATATTTATTTTGTCTCCCTCTCTCTCTCTCTCTCTCACACACATACACAATGTGTGAAATTGATTATTTGTGAACCACTGGGATTGTGATATAGTTTGCAAGTTTGGAAGTCTGAGAGGATCCATTGCCTGCCTCCTTGAATATGTATTGATATCATGCCTCCGAATATAACACTGCAACCGTGACAACTTTAAGACTTGTGGCAGAGCTGGCTGAGGAATTCTGGGAACTGAAGTCCACAAGTCTTAAAGTTGTCAAGGTTGCAGACCCCTGCCCTATACCATTCCAGACAAATGGCTGCCTAGTCTCTTCCAAAAAGCCTCCAGTGATGGAGCACCCACCACTTCTGGGTGCAACTTCCATTCCACACAATACTTGTTCATTCCACTGGTTAATGGGCTCTCACACAAGAGCTGTTGGGCCTCCGAAGGTCCCTGCTTGACCCTGTCCCTAAATCGTGGGTTGAGGCCACTTCACTTTGGTCCGTCTGATCTCTCTCGCTCTCTCTCTCACTCTCTCTCTCTCTCTCTCTTTCTTTTCTCTTCCTCCTCTGCAGGTTACCCAGAACGACGTGATCATGGCTGAAAGACTGTTTGGGATCTTGGCCTACGTGGCATCTTCCAACATGCCCCACTACCGGCTGATCTCGCTGCTGGGAGATTGCAGGTAAAGGACTGGGATTAGGGGGAGGGGAGGGGGGCCCTTTCGTCTACGCGAAGGGATGCGCTGGCCTTAAGGGTGAAGGAAAGATCTGTGGCTACGACGGCCTTGGTGGAGACGCCTCCTGCTATAAGCATGAATACAGGTAGTCCTCTGGGACCAGAATTTCTGTTGCTCTCCAAGGCAGTGGTTAAGCGAATCACACCTGATTTACGATCTTTTTGGCCGTGGTCGTTAAGCAAGAGGTGGTCACGTGACCCTCGGGATGCTGCAAACGTCGTAAGTGTGAGGACCCGGTTGTAAGGCACTTTTTTCAGTATTGTTGTAACTTGGAATGGTGGTAATCCGAGGACTACCTGTAGGCATTCAGCATCTCTGGCTAGGCGGTGCAGCTCCTCTCCTCCGTCAGACCTGAACAAGATGCTTTGAAAGGTTGATTATCTGGTTCTTATTTTTTTCATTTTTCACTCACCTTTGAGCTTTCCCCCCCCCCTTCCTTGGTTTTGGATGTCATCCCTCCTTTCCTCCTCACTCTTATGGAGATGGCTTCACAAGCCGTATTTGTCAAACACGGGTGACAGGTTCTGTCTGTCCATACCCTAAATCAGTGATGGTGAACCTTTTAGAGACCGAGTGCCCAAACTGCAACCCAAAACCCACTTATGTATCATCGGGTGCCAGGTAGGCGTGGCCCACTGGGTGGGTGTGGCCAATTGGGTGAGCGTGGCCAGCTGGGTGGGTGTGGCCAATTGGGTGGGCGTGGTTATGGTGGTAACGGCAGACTGGGTGGGACTAAAAAGTTCAATCAATCAATTCCAACTTTGCGAGATCCTTTTTTTCCCGGCGAGAAGTTGAAATTGATTGATTGAATGAACCTTTTTTTTTTTTTGCACACAGCGGCGGAGGCCTAAAGCGAAAAGGTTTTATAAAACCCAGCTGAAGGCCTAGGACTGGGACGATGGCGCGGGTGCCCACAGAGAGGGCTCTGCGTGCCACCTGTGGCACACGTGCCATAGGTTCGCCACCATGGCCCTAAATAATTGCAGTTCTTGAAATTCTGGCACAAAAGAGAAAGAACATGGAAAGCTCACAGAGACGGGGAACAAATAAATCAGATTCCCATCAGCAAATGGATGAATGAAAAGAAAAGTGTCTCAATGCGTGATAAGACTCGGCAGAATTTGATAGACTTGTAAATCTATTTTTTTCTCTTGCCTGTCCCCAGGAAGAAACAATTGTGTTTTCTTTTGGAGGCCAAAGGAAAGAAATTCGGGACCGCAGGTGACAATGGCAACAACCGCCGGAAGCTTGAAGGAGAAAACAGCACCCGATCCACGCTGACTTATATTTCAGGGGGTTTACAGACAGAAAAGCAGGAGGTATAAGTGGTCTGGATGGAGGGAGGTCTACAGGGGAAAGGCCATTCAATCGGGGTTGTTTTGCAATTGTTTCTCAGCTTCTTATATAGTTTTCTTTACCTAAAATGAAACAATCCATTTTAAGATCCAACAGGAAAATTCACGATGTCTGAGCATTAGCTCATTCCCCTTCTCCCTCCCTCCCTCCCTCCCTCCCTCCCTATTTTCCTTCCTTCCCATTTTTCCTCCCTCCCTCCCTTCCTCCCTCCCTCTCTAAAATTTACCTGGCTCTTCCTCCTTCCTATGGAGATTAGAGACAATCCACGGTCTGCGTCCTCCTGAAAGAGAGGCTACCTTATCATTTTAGTAATTCTGATTCTCTGGAGACCACCAGGCCAGCTGCCCTTCCTCTCCCCCCCCTTTCCCTGTTCTCTCTCTCTCTCTCTCTCTCTCTCTTTTTTTAAATTACAATTTGCATTTCTAGCAAGGATGTCTTTCCCACTTGTTGCCCTCCACCCCGGGTTCTTCCGTGCAGGAACTGAAGGAGAAGAAGAACTTCTGCCAAAGCTACATCCAAGAGTTGGTGAAGGAAGCCGCCGACATCCACATGAAATACGAGTCCTTGCAGAAGTTCTGGCCTCAGATGTTCGTCGAGCTGGTCCGGGACGCCGTGATCGAGATGCACCACAAGGATTCCTACCGGAGGCACTGCTTGCAAGGCCTGGCTGAGCAAAAACTGTGACTTCACACCTGTCAGTATTCCTCAGCTGGGTTTTTTCTTGTTCCCACCAAGGCCCCCAGCGGTCTCTATCGTGGCCATCCTTCTGAGACCCTTTTGAACGCCTTGTCTTGAAAAAGCCTCATTTTCCTAGCAAAATACTCTCTTCCTACTTTTACATGAGATGGCTTTTATTTATTTATTTTTTTGTTTTGTTTTCCCACATTCTAATGTACATGAGCATTGGCTCAATACGGAGATAGGCAGACCACGCAATTTTATTTTATTTATTTTTTCCTGAGGCCAAAGGATCCTCATTTTCTTGCACTTTTTTCCCCCTTCTTTTTGCTGGTGCTGTAACTCTTTGCATGTTCTTCAAGCACTACTTGGAATGAAATAAGACCTGGAGTTCCCTCGTTCAATCCTGAACCGTTTCTTATTTTTATTCTTATTTTTATTTTTATTATTTCCCTGGTGCTATTGCTGCTGCGGGTGGTGGCGATAGCAGCAGAAACGTTGCAGATGAAAACACTGGATTTTTGAGGATTGGAAATTAATAAACTATTCTGTTGACAACTCTCAAAGGAACTGTTCTTTCGGTAGTAAATAATGCAAGAATAAAATGCAAAGCTCAAATGAAATATTTAGAAGGCCACGGTATCCGGAGGTTTATTGCGAAGCACAAAACAAACCTCAGAGAATAGAAAGGTTTTCAGCTCATGCCAAAAGACATCAGAGATGATGTCATGAGGATGCTCCGAAGTTGGATTGCTATACCCCAAATTCTTCTGCCCTGTTTAGCAACTTGCCTTCTTCTGAAATTGGGTGATGGATGTCAGGATGCTCTTAATGTTTGGGCGGTCTTCTGTGAACGATAGTGATCCGTAAAAAAATATTGGTGCAAATATTAGTTTTCTCCAGCATGTCTTCCTGGTTGGTCTCCTCCCTTCTTCTGGTTTTGTTCAAACGTGTATTTATTTTAATGGCAGGGAAGGTGTTCCATTATGGAGGATAATCCGTTGGCATGCCTTGGGCAAAGCAGAATTCTTCTGACCAAAGCAGGTTGGAGAACCAATTAATTCCTGACTTAATCAGGTTAGAGTTCCTTGGATGATTTGTCATCCCTGGCAGGTTTCCTCACACAATTTGCCAAGAAATTAATGCAGGTCCTCGAACGGTAAACACAGGAGATGTTTGCGTTGGCTGCTGGTCCCTTTTGAGAACAAAACTGCCAGGACTGTGAACTTTGCGCTTGAACTGTAAGATGGCATTTTTCAAGCTGGGTTTCTAAGGAGGTCTTCCTTTTCTCCTGGCTCTCCTTGACCGTGAAGATCAAGGTCTACCAATCAGGGAGGTGCTAAGATGATTATAGAGATACTGGCAGCTCCTTTCTTGGTCTTCTGGTTTCCTTTTAGGATCACCTTGATCCCAAGTTCTAGCCAATTAAAATGCTACCTACTGTCCAATTCTAAAGAAGCCACAGGGCAGTGGTCATAATTCAAAGTCCTTCTGAGTTCACTGCAGAAGAAGACAATCCAAAGGAAGGCTTCTTTACAACACAAGGCTAAAATGTTTGAGATTCATTAGCTTAGAATCAATTTGGCGGAAGGGCAACATGCTTGAAGTGTATAAAATCAAGGATGGAATGGAGAAAGTGGGCTGGGGGGAGTTTCTTTTGACCAGGGTCACCTTGTGAAACTGATTGGAGATGTAGAACATATAGAAAGAAACAGTTCTTCAGAATTAACCTGTGGGATTCATTAAAATAGAATGTGATGGCCACTAACTTGGATGGCTTTCAGAAAGAGTTGAATACATTTGTAAGTGGGTGGTCTTCTCAAGGGCTAGGTCTCCACCTCCTGATTGCAAACATCTTGAGATACCTTGGTTGGTCATGGTGAGGAGCAAATTCCTGGACTAAGATAGACCTTGGCTTGATCCAGCAGGGCTGTTCTTACAAGGTATATAATGCAGGTTGCTTGGGTTTGGCTTTTACTGTGTTCTGTGAAGGCAGCCCCTTGTAGTTTATAAACCATGGTTTAAGGCTTAGCAACTCTTAAGATGGTTGCAGCTTATTCAACGAACCAGAGTTAGGTGACATAGGAAGATCAAAAACGTTAAGATGACATCTGCAATATTGCTCCTTTTTAACATGTATGAAAGCCCCCTATGCATAGAGACTCCCAGACTGAAGAAGTCTCCTCTTACTGTTTTTCAAAAATTTAAAAAGTTTTAAAAGAGAGGTTTTTTTGGTGACTTCATGGATGATTCTCTTCTGCTTCAGCAAGGCAACTCTTTGACCATAACACTTTGAACCGTTATTGGAAATTAATACTAGAACTTGATTTGAAGCACTGGGTGCTTTGGCAAAGACGCTACTTACGATCCACAATTTCACCGACACCACATTTTGATGTGATTGTGATGGATTTCTTTGCCTTGAAATGAATTCTGTCTGGCCTTGCTATGCCATAAAGTTTGCGCTGCCAAACTCTCGTGCGAACCCGATCATGTTTCTCCCATTAGTGCTGGCTCAGCAGCTCTGCCCATAGAAGCGATAGTGTGTCACGTTTGAGCCCACCGTTCTCCTTTCTGCTAGCTTGATGGACGTCCACACCCATCCTTGCGCAGTTTCATATTACAGCTTGCGCATCTTGAGGCTTTGCCTGTAGATCAGTCTGAGCTCTGTTGGCAGGGCGATGGGAATTGTAGTCCAAAATATTCAGCAGAGACCCCCAAGCTCATGGGTCCCGAATAGATATGGAGTAAAGTGCTGTTCTGGAATCATTGGAAAAAGGGAGTCCAGCTCCCCACGTTTTCATATTTTCTAGCCATGTAGAGATCAGGATAGGAAAAATAAAGTATGCCTCCTTTTGTAGATTGCAGGTTGTGCCTTTAACACTCAAGCACCAGGGAGGATAGCCCAGAATCACATCTGGTTTCCATCGACTTAAAATATACTGTTAGACAAATGATTGTGAAGTTAATTCAAAATACAGTGGTGAAGAAACTGGGTGGTGTTTGCATTTCTTTACATCTGCTCTCTTTGTCTAGACGTCTTATTTTGAGTATCGCAGATTTTAATGGCATTAACATAATTTACATGGGCTGAAACATTCCTGGTGGTGCATTCTTGGCTCGGAGATTTAGCGCTTGCACCTGAGTAGCCCGTAGAAAGTCTCCCATTCTGACTGACTGGTGGAGAAGGGAAGGATTTATATGCCTTGCAGTCAGCTGGTCGTTAGTCCTCTTTCTGAGAGTCGTGCGAATGGGGCAGGATATGAACGGATTTCCCAGAAAAATGGCAGCCTCCAGAATTCAGGTGCCCTCGAGGGCACGGATAAATTTCCAAGTGGCCTCAACGACTCTTAGAGGGCGCGCTAACGACCAGATGACTGCAAGGAATATAAACCCTTCTCTACCATTCAGTCAGAACTGAAGAAGCTTCTTAGATGAGAAGCAAAGCGTCTTCAAGCAAAACAAGAAAGTCCAGGTGCCTTTTGGAAGAAAGCACCTTTGGGACAGACAAAATCATCTCAGCTATGGTTTTCATTAGCCTTCTGAAAGGCTGGTGTCAGCCAAGGGTGCTGTTCCAATGGAGGAATGAATGCTTTGAGAGATGGTTCGTAAAGTCATCTTGGAGCGATGAGTTGGGACAACTTTTTGGCTTGTTTTGAAAGATGGTTAATGCATCCAGTGGGGATAGAGAAGGGGACACCCCCCCTCCCCCAGAGCCCTTCCAAAGAGCCCAGGGCTGTCCTTCGTCTTAGCAAGGAGAAATTGCATTCCTTCAACTTGACCGAAGGTTGCTGGGAAGGCCAGAGAAAGAGGGACTGGAATTTTTGGAAGTGAGGAGAGGAAACTTCAGCTCATTGGGGGCTTTTTGTGAATCTTTATTACCTCGTTGCCTCTTTAGGAGAGAGATCTGTCCATTTGGCTATCCGGTAAATCATCACGAGGACAAATAAATCATCTGGCATTTTTGTAATGGTCATGTTTTCTGCTGTGGAAATCTTCTTTTCCTTACCAATCGTCACCTCTGTGAAGACAGTGGAACAGCCCACTTGTGCAAAACTTTAGTTTGTAGATCAGGAGGGCTTTAAACAGCACGATTGTTTAGGAATGGTGCAATCCTTAGCCCATATTTCCATAGCAAATACTGTATGTTTGCTATATATCATGTTATTATTTTTTTTTGCCTGCACAGGTAGTCCACAAATTACGACTGGTTGCTTAATGGCCGCTCAAAGTTACCACAAGTCTCCCCAGAAGTACTTATGACCCATTTTCAGAGTTATGACGGCTACACACACACACATATCACAGTCCCAGGGGCGCTTGGCTCACCTTTACAACCACGTGACTACAATTTGCGATGCCTTTTGCCAGTTTCCCCTGTTCTGGATTGGGGCAAAAGCTCCCACTGGGGAAAATGGATTCACTTAACGACCATGACATTTGCTGAACAATTGTCATAAAGAAAAGTTGTAACTTCAAATAGGTTACTAGATTTATGAGCACAACAATTTACTACCAGAATTCTGGGCTTAATTACAATCGTAAATCAAGGACTACCTGCGAATTGCAAATACTGCCCTCTGTTTTCTGACTTGCGTCATTGCTCCGAGCTCCTCGGTCTTTAAATTCCTTGGAATTATTCTCCCAACTAGCAGGGAAATATCTTGATTCCTTTCCACCCATTGCTGAAGTCGACATCTGGCTGCATCAATGGGACAATCAATCGGACGGTTCCTCTTCAGAGCCATTTGGAAGTTTAAAGAGAGGCTGCCAAATATTAAGAATTTGCTCTCTTTTTTCCCCCCTGATAGTTTTTACTGCTGTTTTTAAGATACTGTTCAGCTTTTTTAAAATTGTCAAGTGGTCGAAGGGAAAATCAACTTCAGCTGAGTTTGAAACCATTTCTTTTTCAACTGGAGGGAGAGCAAAAAGCTGCTTACTCCCTTGTTCCCGAAATCTCTCCTTCCTAAGATCTCCTTAGATTCTCCAGGGCTGAGTTGACCTGAAGCATGAGCCTCGATCCTCTCTTCCCAGTCTCCACCTCTCTTCCCAGCTCAAATGGACCTCAGATGGGAATCTGGTTTTTTTACCTTTCTCTTTCGAGGATTGAATGTGGCATAAATCAACGCCAGGCCGAGTTGAGAATGCTGGAACATCTGGCTCACCTTGGCTAGGAAAGAGCCTCTCCTCTGCCAGAAGAAAATCCTTGGCTGTCGATTACATGTGCATGCTCAAAAAGGACAAGCAAAGTTTAAGACACAATGCGGAGAAGAAATGGCTTGTTTCCACCAGAAATCACCCAGGTGTTACGATCATCCTTGGACGGTTTCTTCAGGGGCTCCTTGACCTCTGATGGGATTGAGATGTGTAGTGGTCAGGGAGACCCTGAAGAAGACATACAAGGATGATCATAGAACATAAAACCATGGGGCTGGAAGGAACCTTGGGGCTCTTCTACTCCAACCCCCTGCTTATGGCAAGAGTTCTATACCATTCCAGACAAATGGCTGTCCAGTCTCTTCTTGAAACCTTCCAGTGATGGAGCACCCACAACTTCTGAAGGCAAGCCATTCCACTGAATGGTGGAACATTGGAACAGTAGAAGAAGACATCCAGGGATGATCAATTGATCCTAACTCTCGAGAAGGCTGTCTGGATAAATTTCCCTGTTACAGAGTCCAGTTGTTCCTTTCTGGGTCAGATGTAAACCTTGGCCAACGTGTCCCTTTTGGCCTTCTAGGATCTTTGGGCCAGCACTCCATGTTGACCTTTGCTTTTTGTTTCATTTGAACAGAGGAGAAAGGATTGTATTGTTTTATTTCCTGCTGTTTCTTGATTTTATGTCCCATTGTACACTGCTCTAGGAAGTTTGCCAGCTGAACAGGAGAATATAAATGTGTCCAACGTAGGGAAAAAAATTACTCTCTGGGGTCAGGCGCTGTTAGGACTAGGATAAGAGCCCATAGTTTGGTGAGCTGCTGCTGCTGCTGCTATCTCGGGTGAGAAACAGAGGTATGTTTTCCAACATCTGGACCGGCTCGCTTGCCAAATGAGCTGTTTGGCAGAGGTGCTGGAATCAATAGATTCCTCAGTGCATGGAACAGTTAGAAGATGCATCAACTGACATGGGAAGAATTCTGGGAGTTGAAGTCCACAAATCTTAAAGTTGCCAAAGTTGCAGAGTCCTGTTCTAGGAAATCCTTGGATCCCATCTTCCCATATTTAGTTTCCTCTCAGTGTACTGAACTGTGGTTCCATCATCCCCAACCAATTATATTAGCTGAGTATGTAGCCCCATACTCTCAGATGCTCTGAAGGATAAGCATGGCCGACAGAGTGGTCAGCCCAAGCTTGACTCTGGTGCCTTCAAGCATCAAGAGACTTTGACCTGTTGAACTTCTGTTGTGGAAACATGGACTCCCAGCTGGGCCTGGCAACATCCAGACCTACCCTTGGTCTCCTGTTTTGTGTTACTATTGTGTGAAGCCCCCTGACCACCCAGTGGTTGAACGATGGCCCAAGGGCAGAAATAAACATTACAAGGAAAGGAAGCTGCCACAGAAAACAGCCCTTTGCATACTTTTCTGTCTAGTAGAATTCAGCGTGTGGGTTTCTTATCATAACAGCCATCTGATGAAATGAAAGGGGACAAGGAGTTTCAGGAAGATCTGAAGAAAGAGCTATTCCATGGAAAAAGAAAGAAATTGTGGAAAATCCAGAGGGAGCTATGGGTTGAGACGTCTGTAAAAGAAGGAACTTTATAGCCCAAAACATCTGGCATTACAAGGTTACTTGCAAATACTACAACATGTCAGGATGGGGGCCCTGGGGCATTTCCAAAAGGGGCTAAACTACAGCTCCCAGCATCCTCCAGTGTTGGCTGGGGTTGTCGGCAGCTGGAGAATGATAGATGTCTAAATAAATAGTTCATTTAAACATGGCCCAGATGCTTGTTTCTAGCAAATGTAGAAATAATGCTTTACCAGCCATCCTGTTAAGAGTATTTTTCCCCCCTCTTATAAACATGAAAATAGGAAATGAAACTGGAGGGATGGAAACCGATAAAGCAGCTTTTTGAGGGATTCTCAAAAAGGGATTCTCATGGATCACTCATGGTCTGACCTGAAGCCGGGTCCAAAATATTTTAGCACTCATTAACAAGAAGACTTAAGAATTTGTCTATATGTCTGTCCAAAGAGAGGGTTGCTCTTGAAATAGTAGGGGGAAAAAACTTCTTTCTATTGTATATTTTTTGGGGGTGGGGGTGGGGGTGTCTGTGCAGAAAGGGTAGCGGATCCCTAAGCAAACATTTACCCCCTGAAAGTTTATTTTTCTGCTCCAGCCTCAGTTCCCTTTTCCTTTTCTCCAAAACGAAGGATGACTTGAAATATTTTATTTTTTTGGCTCAGTGCTCTTTGAATACGATGGAAAAAGCCATGAGGAACATGGATGAGAACATGGAACATGAATGAGGAACAAGGATGGTGACAAGATGCTGGATTTTAGCACAGCTGCCCAAATATGGAACTTGTCAAGCTGCAGGGAGTTGTGCATTTTGGTGTCAAGCTACTTAATTTCTATTGATCCCATGCCATGTTCGACTAAGCTCTGGCGTCCCAGCTGCCAAATGTTGCAAATTGCATCACTTATTCAACCATCCCACACTCACTAAGCGTTTGGAGCATCACCATTTCCCGAGTGAAGATTTTCCGTTTTTCCATCCCTCTTTCCTCCTCCTTGTCTCCCTTCTTCAATTTTTAAAACTTGGTTTTGGCCTTCAAATTCAATCGCAGGAGGTCATCTGAAATGTTTGGTTCATCTCAATTCCACAAAGCAGTGTTTCTCAACCTTAGCGACTTTAAGATAGGTGAACTTCAACTCTCAGAATTCCCCAGCCAGTGACCTGCTATTCCCAGTCGGTCCTTCCTTCAGCCCTCCAGATAGAAGAAAAGCAATATAAATATTATCTTAATAATAATAATAATAATAATAATAATAATAATAATAATAATAATAATAATAATAATAATAATAATAAAGTTGGAAGGGACCTTAGAGGTCATTTAGTCCAATCCTCTGCTCAGGCAGGAAACCCTATACCATTTTGGACAAATAAATATTATATTATTTAGAAATATATCTTGCTACTGTTCCGTCTGTACTCAAAAAAAAGAAACATTCCTGTCTTTGGTGCAGTAACTGACTTGTGATATTTCTCTTTCCCATATTTGGGCCGACAGGGTGTTCAAACAAAAGCATTCATCCTCTTCCCCTGTCTCTTGTAGCTAACAAAGCGAGAAAGAGCCTGTGGCCTAGTGGCTAACACCTCTGCTTAACATGCAGACAGCCCAGGTTCGAATCTCAGAAGGGTATGTCTGGCTGATGAAACCTAATAAGGTTAGAAATAGCT
>NW_015387650.1:326123-331693 GCF_001527695.2 Protobothrops mucrosquamatus
TATATATATCCAAATTTCTTGCTGCTGCCTGTGGATGGCTCTAGATTGAGCTGATACAGGCAAAGGATTTCTTTCTCCCATATTTGGGCCGACAGGGTGCATCAAAAAAACACTCAAGGTAATTCTCCTCCCCTGTCTCTTCCCTCCCTGACACAGCTGACAAAGTGAGAAAGAGCCTGTGGCCTAGAGGTTAACACAGCTGCCTAACGTGCAAGCAGCCCAGGTTTGAATCTCAGAAGGGTATGTTTGGCTGATGAGAGCTAATTAGCTCAAAATAGCTATTCCATTCTCCCTTAATTCTTTGTTAGCAATCCAAATTTTAATATATATATATATTCCATTTGGAATCATTTTTCTAAATTTAGCTTTCCTCTAGGCAGATGGGTGTATGGGGGGGGGGCGTGAGTAATTCACAAGCCTGCATTTCTACGTGTTTCATATTGCCAAAAGAAGCCAAAGGACTGACATCAATAAGAGACTCAGGGACGTCCACATCTGGCTGAAAGTGTCTCCAAGGCGGGAGCTGATTGATGATCACACATTTCCTCTCAGGCCCTTTGTGTCTTTTTCTGTGTTTGGTTAAATTGTGGTTAAGCAGACTTAGTGTGATAGAATCCTAGGGCTGGAAGGGACCTTAAAGGTCTTCTAGCCCAACCTCCTGTTCCAGCAGGAGACTTCATAGCCAGACAAATGGCTGCCCAATCTTTTCCTGAAAGCCATCAGTGATGGAGCACCCAGAACTCCAGAGCAAGGGCTTTCTTTGTCCTCCACCCTCCTTCCTGAAGACCTTCGCCGCTATCACACTTTGATGTATAAACCTACTGAACTCCCTGAGGTG
Source organism: Protobothrops mucrosquamatus (assembly GCF_001527695.2). Lineage (NCBI taxonomy): Eukaryota > Metazoa > Chordata > Lepidosauria > Squamata > Viperidae > Protobothrops > Protobothrops mucrosquamatus. Next base: position 326,962 of record NW_015387650.1, read on the forward strand.
TTTGTTGGACACAATGCTGAGAAAAAAGAGAAGGCCTATTCTTGGTTCAATCTGCAGGAGATTCACACTTCTATCCATCGGCACTTCTATTTCATTTTTTTTCCTCTCAAAAAAGCTGACAACTGCAGGCATGGTTCCATGCTGGCTTCTCCATGGCGATGATTTTACAGGTGGTCCTCAACTTATGACCAGTTGCTTAACCAATAACCAAAGCGATGACAGTATTCCCTAAACAGGTCCCAGTCATTCATTCAGGTGTATCCATAGAACAAGGAATGTGTGGACCATCGAGCTACTGGCTGTGCCTTTCTATTTGTTCTCAAGCCACCTTGGTTACTACATTCAATGGCTTGACCTTCTCAAAAGAATAGCGAAGACGCCATCCAGTGTTTTTCATCACTGGTCAGTGGCCACCTTCCTCAAGCAGTTGTCTCCCTGGCCAGCCACAAAGGTCATCTCCAAGAATATCACCAGGGGGATGGAAAAGGGAAAGTTAAAATATGCCAAGGTTGGCAGCTGTTCTGTCAGGAATTTCAGGCTTGTTTTGGTTGCAAAGCGCTCTCCTGGGTATAACAGTCATAGAGCATTTATCAAGCACACAACAATGGAGGCCTGATTTATACCGTTTGGTGGGTTTGTTCCAGCATTCAGTCAAGCTTTCCTTTAATTAAAATTTTTTACAAGGTGCTTTTCCAAAACGAAGGAGAAGGAATTGCTTGTACTCTTTAATCAAGCTTTGGAACGCATTCAGGGCCTGAGAAATAATTCTCCATTGAGGGTTTCTAGTGGAGGAACATTTCAAAGTTGATGAGAAGATTTGAAAGTTCAGGATGGGGCTGGACTCACCTCTTCAAAGTTCTTGAGCCACCTTGCTTTGAAGGAGCTAAAAAACTCAACAATCCTCAGAAGTTTGAACTGGCAAACTCATCAACCCCTAGGCCTAGACTAAGTAATGTAACAGTGGTGAAAATGGAACTGGCCTCTGTTTTCTCCTCTCTGACAATTAAATGGCTTTTCCTGATCCAACATGCTTCTTTGCAGTAAAGTTGACCTCCTGGTGGCTTTATGGAATGGGCAACCAAATGGAATCATCTTCCTGGATGTTTTGGACATCTAAAATAGCCAACAGCCCTGATGTTTCTGGATGTTTCTGATCCAAATACCAAAAGGCTTGAGAAGGACCAGAAGCTTACGCTTGAAAAATTCAGGAATGACTCTCCTAAGAGGTGTGAATCTGAAACTCAGCCTTAAGAAATATCCATTGCCTTTGGAGAATCTTCTTATTACATACTGGGATTGTAAGACAATACTTTGTACAAAAACCAGATTGAGGAAGATATTAAATGAGCAGTATAAGAATGGACATCTTCACACCATGTAGAATGAACTTAGGAGCTTTTTGTCACAGCTTGTCACAGAGCTGTGGCCTTGAGATCTTTATTTATTTGAAATATTTATATACCAGCTACCTGCAGTTTGTCTCCAGACAGCATACGGCATACTTGAATACAATGAAATGTGATTTAACAACTTGAAAAACCATTTTCATAAAAGCGGCCATAATTACTTTGACTGAAACCCCACGGGCTCTGAGACGCCAAGACAGGGGAAAAAAATACCCTACAAATCTTCCTAGTTGTCACTGCACTTGCTGTCTTAAAGTTGAGAGGTAGGAAAGTTGGATTGGAAGGCGAGTTCTCCTTTGGGTAATCTTTGTAGAGATACCAAGTTGGCTGTGGCCAAATCAAGAGGCAACTCTTGCTAGGACTTTGGCCAAGATCTGTCTGACAAAGAGCCTTGCATCAGAAAACTCCACTGCGCTACCAGAATCATTTCTCCAACCTTCTCTCCACAACTCATCTCCAAGAAGGTTTCAAGACTCTTGCATTCTTTCTACTTGTTTAATAACCTTTTGTTTTTCCACAAGTTATCAGAAGTCTTAACAAGCCTGTTCTGCATCTGACTTGCTGCTTGACTAGTCCAAGATACAAGAATCCCTAAATACCTTAATAATAATAGTAATAGTAATAGTAATAATAATAATGTTTAAAAAAGGAATGCTTGCGTTGCTGAAAACTGCCAATAAAATTCTACAACCAACCATTCCTGGTTATGTTTCTTTGAACTTTACCAGGTAGCTTCTGTCTATTGTGAGGTTCTCCTGGAGAGGTGCGGACGTGTGTTCTCAGCCGTCCTTGCTCACGCCCACCTTTGTCCTCTTACGCCTGCTTGATTCTTTTAACTGGGTTTTAATTAACCAGCCCGCATGAACGGTAAGCTGCAGCAGTAGGAAACTTGGACCAGAGATTTTCCCTACTCCGAGCAGTTGCCTTAGACTGCTGGAGGTCAGCAAACTTCTTTGATCAGAGTTGTCAGTCAGTTCCTCCTTTTGCTGTGCAGCTGCAGGCCAAACTTCACTCCTTCCACATTCAAGAAATCATGTTGAACTAATAAGCTACATTTTCACCAGCCCTGAAACTTTTGTCCCTTTTTCTCCAGCTGAATGGCCCATGGATTAAATTATTCTACTTCAAAACACATGCTAAGACCCAACTCTTCGGAGAAGGCCTAAAGATGGGAACTAGAAGATGAGGATGACCACCAACTGATGGACTCAGTTACAATGGCAATCGGGGCCCTATTGGGAAACCTGAAAGACCAGGTTAAGACCAGAATTTCCTAGAGAAAATCTAGGTGGTCACCATCCATCATCCAGCCAGCCATCATCCATCATCTATCCATCCATCCATTATCCATCATCCATCCATCCATCAATCATCCATCCATCCATCATCTATCCATCCATCCATCCATCATCTATCATCCACCCATCTATCATCTATCCATCCATCCATCCATCCATCATCTATCATCCATCCATCCATCCATCAATCATCTATCATCCATCCATCCATCCATCTATCCATCAATCATCCATCATCCATCCATTCATCCATCCATCATCCATCATCCATCCATCCATCCACCCTCCATCATCCATCCATCCACCCATCAACCCATCCATCCACCCATCCATCCATCCATCTGAATAACAGTTGGAAGGGACATTGGAGGTCATCTATTCCAACCCCCTGCTCAAGCAGGAGACCCTATCCATTTCAGATAAGTGGCTGTCCAGTCTCTTCTTAAAAGCTTTCAGTGATGGAGCATGCACAATGTCTGAAGGCAAGCCGTTCCACTGACTGATTATTCTTATTGTTAGGAAATTTCTCCTTAGCCATAGGCTGGTTCCCTCCTTGATTAGTTTCCATCCATTGCTTCTTATCTTGCTATCCATTCATCCATCCATCCATCCATCCATCCATTGCTAGCAATGGACTTTGAGGAACATACTCAAAAGCTGGCTTCACCTGTATCTTTGCACAACTTAAGCATACCAGAAAAAAATTAAGAGCTATTTTTCCCAAATAACTTCTTTTTCTGCCCCATCTTATTGTGTAGCAGCACAAGAGACCTACAGCATGCAGACAACTCAGCATGTTGAATCAGAAATTCTGGGAGTTGAAGTCCACAAGTCATAAAAGGGCCAAGTTTGAAGACCCTTGCTCTAGGGTCTAACCCAGGGGTCTTCAAACTTGGCCCTTTTATGACTTGTGGACTTCAACTCCCAAAATTCCTCAGCCAGCACAGTTGAAGTCCACAAGTCATAAAAGGGCCAAGGTTGAAGACCCCTGGTCTAACCAAATTCAGCTGAGGTCCTATGGATGCTGCCACATAGCTTGCTTAAAATCAGAGAGAGAAAAACATCCTTCCTGTTGGAGAAAAGATTATAATTGCTAACTCCTCTGCAAAGCTGTAGAGTAGAGCTCTCCAACCTTGGCCACTTTAAGACTTGTGGACTTCAAACGTGGCTGGCTGGGGAATTCTGGGAGTTGAAGTCCACAAGTCTTAAAGTGGTCAAGGTTGGAGACCCTTGCTGTAGAGTTGCAGGCAATTACTCCCTGATTGGGGACACCTGCTTTAGAGATAGAATTGGATTTCTTTCTTTCCACCTTTAGTATCCAGAGGAAAGATCGGATCCTGAGCAGCTAGTCAGAGCGGACAGTAGTAAGTTAGATCAGTGTTTCTCAACCTTGACCATTTTAAGGCACATGCCTTAAAATTGTCAAGGTTGAGAAACACTGAGTTAGATGATTCAAGAAGGTGAACCAAGTGCAGACCATTCATTTTAGGTTCTTTGGGCCCAGCTTAAACCAGAAGTAACTAATTTCCCATGCGAATTTGTCACAAGTAACTTTAGCAATGTTTGCTAAAAAGAAAGGGTTTTTTCCCCCATTAAGCTATGTACATTTTGGAGGGACCTAATGCTATTACTTACTTCACAGACTAAAGTATAGTGTAAACATAACTTCTATATGCTCTGGGAAACCAAAAAAAAGATCATGTGATTCATTTTACTGCAATATTCGCTTTATTGTGGTGGTCTGGAACTGTATCTGCAATATTTCCGAGGTATGCCTGTAACCTTTCCAGATACCTTGGGTGGAGAAATGCCTGTGGCAGATATTATTTTCCTTCACTATGGAGAGAGAGAGAGAGAGAGAGAGAGAGAGAGAGAGAGAGAGTACTGAAAAATAATATTCTTGTGGGTCTCACACACAGGACTGGGAGATTCTCAACATTTGCAGAGGTAGAATTCCTCTTTCTTTCCTTCTTTCCTTCTTTCCTTCTTTCCTTCCTTCCTTCCTTCCTTCCTCCCTCCCTCCCTCCC
>NW_015387651.1:0-6954 GCF_001527695.2 Protobothrops mucrosquamatus
TGTAACAAGTATATACAGTATATATAAAAAATATCCTTGTTTAGAATATCAAGCAAGGATTCAAAGCAACGTTTGGAATGCTTGAATCATTTTCAGTTTGAACCAGATCTGTTCATGCTTTGTTGATGTGTTTTCTGTGAAGAATGATTACATATTACCATTATAAGCAATATATTATATAAATTAGCAAAGTTTAATAGATTTTTTTTACATCCACCATAATTTACTGTCTTATCAGAAGCAGTGATAAGTGTTTGTAAAGCATGTTTCACACAACATGCTTTGTAGCTTAAAAAGGAAAAACAATAGCAGATTTATTTTAATTTACTTGCTGTTTACTTGCTGTTCAAAATATTTCTGGAACCTGTCAAAATTGAGCACTGATATTCAGGGAGGTACAATGCAAGAATTGGACAGAGACAAGATAAGCTAAATAATTATGTCGATGAAACAAAGAGACTGACTTAGATACATTCAGAGAAGTTACGTTTAACATTGTGAGGCTGAAAAATCTTCACCTTCTCCCTGGTTTTCTCCTTTGGTGAATAATTGCAAATGTTTCAAAATCAATTGGTGGGAAGTGAACTAAATCTCCAAAGGACTGTGCATTGTTACTCCCAGAAGTTGCAATTACTAACACAACTGTTAACTTAGAACTAAGCAGAAATTTCCTGACAGTGAGAACAATTAATCAGTGGAACGGTTTCCCCCTAGAAGTTGTGGGTGCTCCAACACTGGAGGTTTCCAAGAAGAAACTGGACAACCATTGGTCTGAAATGGTATAGGGCCTCCTGCTTAAGCAGGGGGTTGGACTAGAAGACCTCTAAGGTCCCTTTTCATTTTGTTATTCTGTATCTGAAACCCTTTGTTTTTCAAAACTAATTTGGAATGACCTTCTCTGGTTTCTGAAATCACTGCAAATTATTAGTATTTAACACCTCTGAAGATCCAAAATAATAAACTATGTAGGACACAGACAAAAGAATGCACCTTAGATTGCACATTGACATTCTTGGGACGAAATATGGAACAATGGCCTATCTTTATCTCAAAGCGGCTTTAAAAGTTTGTTCCCGTTGTGTAATTAAAACAAAAGCCAGAAAAGATATCCAGGATAAGGACAAGGACAAGAATATTATTGGTGGACTGTTGTTCATTTCAGTCTTGGTGCTGTGGCATTTGTGGACAAGGTACTATCCCTAGAGAAGCAATATGGCAACCAAAATAGCAATAGCACTTAGACTTATATACCGCTTCACAGTGCTTTACAGCCCTCTCTAAGCAGTTTACAGAGTCAGCATATTTGCCTCCAACAATCTGGGCCCTCATTTTACTGACCTCGGAAGGATGGAAGGCTGAGTCAATCAGTTCAGAACCAAAAACAAGAATAATTACTCAAAACTGGTCCTATTTCATCCAAGTGGTTACTTTTCTCATGGCTGAAAGCTAACTATATAGAGTCCTCAAAAATGAAACATCCTGGGTTTCTTCAAAAATCAAAAAGGAGAAGGAATCACAGTGAGTGACCACAAGAAGGATAGGGAGATCCTGTGCCAACTCTATCATAGAAAGCCAGAATCTATTAGTTATACTGATTTTAGATACACACAATGACAGAATCAAGTTATTTCCATTCACCTTGGTTTTACGTTGAAGTAAACGGCTGTGTCACGTCAGGCTTTCGTGTTTAGTATAGCCTAGAAAGCAGAAGAGATAAGGCTTCTCTAGCAATGCAACAGTACATACTCTTTGATTATGGGGGTTAGGTGTCGGGATTATAGATGTGGTGTGTAACTAAATTGTTTTATGTGCCGAAAAGGGTAGGCAGATTCACCAGTTGATCTGAGTGCTGAGAAGTGCAGCTTGTATCATGCAAGAATCATTTGATATGGATTGGGGGGGGGGGTCTTACCTATTTCACAGAGATCCTACAAAAAATTTTTTTTCCTGACCACTGAAAGCTATCATTTGAGAACAGAAGTTTGGAGCACTTGTGGATAATCCCTGACTATCAAACGAGGGGAATGGGGTGGCCAGGAGAATCAGATGTGAATTTGAAGGAGCTTTGCTTTTACAGAGCTATCGCCTCTTATCTGTCTGTGCTTATTTAGCAAACTTCTCCTTGCCATGTGAGTAAAGCTATGAGGAAGAATAGCGGGGGGGGGGGGAAGACATCTGTACAACCATTTTGGCCAGAGTTATTTTCAGCACTTCTCCCTCTATAGCCCCGATAAGAGCAGAAAATGTTGATTTTTCCATTTCTTGTCTGTAGGCACTGAACTGTTACATGGGTCTTTTAGTTATAATAATTTCAATCGTTATCTAAATTTAAGAAGTTTCCGTGGGGAGGGGGTGTTACTCAGTTTAATGTTGTACACTGCCCAGAATCTTTGTGGACTTCAGCAGCCTTTTAAATTTGATTAATGAATAGATAATACTGCAGGCAGTGAACCTTAGTACATAGGATGGGATTTTAATTTTTCCTTAGTTTTGAGAACAAGGTTTAAGGCTTGTGTGTGTGTGTGTGTGTGTGTGTGTGTGTGTGTGATGATCTTTTAAGTTAAAAAAAAGTTGTTGTGCCTAAAATGGTGGAAAACTCTGTAACCTAGTTTTTGGTAATAGTTGTGAGAGATGCTTCTGTGACTCTCCAAACTGAGATTTGAGGGCACATTAAACTATAGTTTCATGTGATTTCCCTTTCTGTTTTAAATAGGTTAACTACTTGCTAACTCTTCTCCCTCCAGTCAGTTGAAGTATTTAATTCTACTTCTCCATGTAGAGTCATGAAAGATGCTTATTCAGAAAACATTTTTAAAGCGATTATTTAAACAAGGATCAAACTCTTGTGAAATGTTCTGTTCAAGGATTGTCATGTAAAAGTCAAGGAGACAAAACTTGGCAGACTAAACCCCAGATTAAGAAAGCACACATTAACAAAAGAGATTGTAAAGTTTTTTTGGGGGGGCAATGTTTCTTTCAGCAGACAATGGAGTGAAAAAAACATGATTTAACTTGTGAGTAGGGCCACGGAGGATATGACAGTGATTGAGGGATAAATGATGCAGCGCTTTGAGGAACATCAGAACAATACAAGGGGGGGGGGAAGCAAGGGACTATAATAAAGAGAAAGGACAAGATATCTTTCACTTGAAAGCACCAACAGAAATGGTGTACTTCAGTAAAGAAATCCATGATAAAGGAACCAAAAGTCAGGAAATACAGAGCATTTTAGAACTTTGTAGAGTAGCCATGAAACCCTTGGAAACGATATTCAGACAGCAAGATGGGTTGATACTCTATAAAGACTGGAGTTAGGCAGATGATGGGTATCTCTGTGACATTCTGTAGGACCAAAAGTAGGACTTTGCAGAATCAGGATAAAAAGATCCTGAACTTTAGTGTTGGAGAAGACTCATTAGAATATTATGGATAGCCAGGAAAATGAATAAATGCCAGGAAAATGAATAAATGCACTATCAATCAAGTCAACCCAAATTCTTACTCAAGGTGAAAATGGCAAGGTACAAATGATCATACTTCAGAAACATTATATGAAGACCTAGCACTCTGGAGAAGGCTCTGATGCCATTTCTTTTTCTTCTTCTTTTCCAGTTTTTATTATGGAAGAGGAAGAGGTGATGGCAAGAGTGATAGTTTCCATCAATTTATATAAAAAGAGGATGTGGTAGATTTCAAAAGGTGGATTTATTATTTCCAATTGATCCCACTAATGATGGGATTGTGTTCTCAAGTGCTGCGAACTAACCAAGAAAAGATTGTGTATTTTTGGCAACTATACAGTTGGTTTCAACAGAATCTAAGCCATTTGGTTCCTGCTAGGGTGATATTTGGGCAAAATTATAGCACTTCATCTCCTTATTTTGTGGGTCTCTCTAACTGTTTGCTTTTATTGATCTGCACTTCAGCTGAAAGACAATTTACGAAAATGACACTATGTCAGTCCACTATGTCAGCACTGAGACTGCTACGGTGGCCTCTTATCTGTAAATTAATTTGACAAAAGCAAACACAGAGCTAAACATTTAGTTGGGTTCATTGAACTTCCATTTCTTGTACAAACTAGCACGTTAGGTACCTCATAGCATACTGTTTGCCAGCAGCACCAAGGGAGGGAAGAGGCAGAATGCCCTATGGAAATCTGCACCTTTTTCTAGGCCAGGGGTGGGGAACCTTGGCTCTTTTATGACTTGTGGGCTTCAACTCCCAGAATTCCTGAGCCAGATGCATAACAAATTAGGTACTCCAAGACCTTCAGGTGAACGTGCCACTGAGTTGGAGGAGGTCCTGAAAAAGACGCCCTCTGAAGGAACGTCTCCCCTGGATCATTGTCAAATCATCATTCTTGTTACTTATCTGCCCCAACAGTGAAATAAATAAGTTAAGAACATCAGCACCCTAATTAACAACCAAAAGCTACACACAACCAAGAACCATATAAATGCAATGTGTAGAACAGCCCAGCGCACATATTCTGGAAAGAGGGGAAAGATGATGGTCTCCAGCACAAACCCAAAAGCTTGGAAGAATAAATATTTGATCCTGGTGATTGACTCAGATTGGATCCTAAGATCATTCTGCTTCTACTCTTGCTCTCATGGGCTGCTTGCCATTTTCCCAGATCTGAATGACAGGAAATTAAACTTCTTAGATAATGTTTTGGGGGAGACCTGCCACTAATCTCAAAAATGGCTTACCAATTGCATCTTCTACGGGTATACCTTTCTCACAGGTCTATCTGTATTCCAAGCAATGAACCATTTTCAAAGTGCATCAGATTAATGGTTTTTCCTTTTACTAGTAATGTATTATAATAAAATAACTACTGATTACTAATAGCACATAGTAATTCAGGGGATGTATCAAACTGTAAGACTATTCATCCATTTGAACCAGCTTAATAGTTTCCTACAAAACCATTTGCTGCTTAATAGATTCTTACAAAACCATTTGCATTTTATCACAGATGCATCATGGTTAGCTTTCCCAAACAACCTAAACTGTTCCTTTGTTTCAAAGGCTGATTCTTTGTTTTGAAATCCATAAGTCCTCCTACAGAAGAATAGAAAGTACACCCATTTATATAAAAGTAGATCAAGTCTGTAAAAGCTGTAAGTTATTACTTTGAGTAGATATCTACCTTGATGCAAAGAGAAAATTAGCCTTACACACACACACACACACACACACACACACACACACACACACGGAACATTTATGCTAGGTTTTATTGCCCAAAGCAAATTATACCTGTTACAATTTACAGACTTTATTAGCAACAATAACCATTTTACAACCAGCACCAGTAAATCAAGGTTTATTGAGACCTCTACCATTTTAATCTGTGGAAAGCCATTAAAATGTCATTTTTTTAATCAGACACCATTTCTAACTTTTATGAAAAAATAGATTTTTCCATTTATCTGATAAATGCAAAGTATCATCATTCAAAATACTGAATAGATGAATCAGAAAAAGTCATCAAGAGTTCTTTATTTCCATGTCCAGGAGAGTTAACCTCTGGAACGACTCGGCTGTTCACTCGGGCTGGTTTCAGCATCACAGACTTAATAGATTGCATATAATAGATTGTAAAGAAAGACTGTTTCTTTTGGAAATTTTAATCCTTTGCCATAAAGCACCTTCCACAATTGGATCACATCCTAGGCCCATGCTGAAACATTCAAGGTCTTTATCTAAGACATTCATAGGATATTGACCATGTACTGAGATATAGCTCTGATTCCTATATTCCACTAATGTTTGTTTTGTCATGCTTTATTAAATATGCCAACCAACAGATCGTGGGCTACAAATCAGAAAGCTAAAGTATATATCACACATTAAAGCCCAAAACAAATTAGCATGACTCAATGTGATGTGTGGAACTTGCCACTTGTTTCTTTTTCCATGACTAACACAGACTAATTTCTTGGAGATTTGTCATATCCTGAACTAAACAGACACACTTGGTTGCATTAAAAGTAGTCTATGAATCTAAGGATGTTTTTTTTCAGATGGGCAAATAACTCATAGATGGCTGAGCAAAGGAAAAAAAAACTTGCATGAAAACAACAGCTATAGCATTGCTTATTTTTTTTAGTTTTCTGTTAATATCCTTCCGCAGCCAAAACCCAGGAGAGATAATAGTTCATATGCTTGGTTTGAGATTTTATTAAATTAGCTAATTCATTAAACAACACATGTCATTTCCTTCTCATGCTTCTTCATACGAACACAAATTTGCGGATATAAAAATGTACACACACATATTTTCTGTGTAGGTAAATATCTGCATAGATTCGAAATCAGTCTGGTGAGACTAGTTAGAATACACACATACACACCAATCCCACAACTGAAATACAATATAATATGTCGTGTTGATATAAAAGCAAATTGAGGAAAATGATCGGATCCACTTTGAAGTCTTAATATCTAGTTAACATTATGTGGATGTTACTTTCTATATAGTCCTATGATTTTATTGTTCCTTTTTATTTGAGTGAGTTATAATTTTATGTACTTTTGAAGAGACATTCTGCCTATTATGTAGGGAAGAAACAAAGTCTGCTCACTGCTGGAGACAGAGAAATGGAACGCTTTTCAAGTGCTGAAAATGAGGTTAGTATTTTATTCACTGAATTTACAAACTGTGCCGTTCTGCTACCAAATATCCATGGCAAGGAGCAGTTTATGTAGTTCTCTCTCTCTCTCTCTCTCTCTCTCTCTCTCTCTCTCTCTCTCTCTCTCTCTCTCTCTCTCTCTGTGTGTGTGTGTGTGTGTGTGTGTGGGCGTGTGAGAGAGAGAGAATACAAAATGAAATCAATATAAACACTAAATAGCAATAATAATAGCAATAATAATAGCAATAATAATAGCAATAGCAATAGCAATAGCAATAATAATAATAATAATAATAATAATAATAATAAT
>NW_015387651.1:7054-32459 GCF_001527695.2 Protobothrops mucrosquamatus
AGGAACTGCTTCCATCCTGCGACGATATCTGTAATACCATCAAACATCCACATCTGCCTATCCCAGGTCCTGGGAAAGGACTCGATAGGTAGACAAAATGCCAAATCCAGTCTGAACATCTGGCTGACTGTGCGATGATCCATAATAATAATAATAAAGTTGGAAGGGACCTTGGAGGTCATCTAGTCCAACCCCCTGCACAGGGAGGAAACCCTATACCATAAAGTGCAATATTATACAGCATTAAAGACTGAATGGGTAAGAATGTTATTTACTTCTCTTGTATAGAAGAATACAAAGAAGAGGGAGTCAAGCTATTCTCCAAGGTGCCTGAAGGCAGGACAAGAAGCAACGGATGGAAACTAATCAAGGAGAGAAGCAACCTAGAACTAAGGAGAAACTTCCTGACAGTTAGAGCAATTAACCAGTGGAACAATCTGCCTCCAGAAGTGATGAATGCTCCAACACTGGAAGTTTTTAAGAAGAGACTGGATAGCTATTTGTCTGAAATGGTGTAGGGTTTCCTGCCTGAGCAGGATCAATGGCTCATTGAGAGAGTTCTCACATGCCATTAAATGACAATATAATTGGTTTTCTTATAGCTTAGCATGCAATGTGACAACAGGGTGGATATTTTAGACCAGGGGTGTCAAACTTGCAATGTCAGATGACATGTCGCGACGTATCCTGACTTTTTTTTCCATTGCCAGCAATGGGGTGGGCACAGTTTCGCCATGTCGCATCCGGCCCGTGGGCCGGCAGTTTGACACCCCTGTTTTAGACTTAACACTATGTTGGTCCAATTGTTGCTTATTCAACAATCTTGATTAATCAATCAAAGGCTTACAATGATATCTGACACAGGCAGCCCAGAGGGTTTTTTTTTTTCATTATTGCTGAAAGTCCAAGAAGAAAACAGCAATTCAGCTGCTTCTGTTCTGCATTATTCACTGGGAACATGGGAACAACTTGCCTCTCCTCCTTACACACACACACACACACACACACACACACACACACACACACAAAACTGGGCAAATGTCACAGCCTTAAACAGTACCATCGTCATCACTACAACGTCCATTAGCAGACATGGACCAGGCTTTTATCTTCCCTTTTGGGTGCATATTTGTGTCTTTTGCTCCTTTTTAATCAGCTCTTTTTCATATTCTAGTTAACTGGCAAGCTATTCTACAGGGTTTGTCCCTATCTCCCCCTGCCCTCCCCAAACTCCTTCTGCTTCATTACTCATCCTATAAACTAGTTTCCAGTAGCATGTGCTCAGCAGGCTTTCTGACTAATGAACAAAATGTGCAGCTTGTGATGATTTTTTTCCCCATTTTTTTTTATCCCTCTAGCATCTTCTGTCCATCCAATTAATAGATCCATAGTGATTTCAACTGAGATAAGAAGCAAGTAGTCTCTTGTTTCTAGCAGCTTCTCTCTCGCTCTCGCTCTTTTAATTTTTGTTTATTTTATTTTTATCAGTGCAACTAAACAGAAATCGCAGCAGCACAGATGCACCTCTAGACTTTTGGAGAATAAATATATCACAGCACAGATGGAGCTGCTGGCCTGGAACTTTCACTCTGAGCATCCACCTAAAACTTGCCATTAAAGCAAGCGATGCTGCTTCTCCAGCTGTGCTCTTATATGGAGAAAGAAAGCTGGGCTACCACAACGAAGGAGGCAACAATAATTCCTGGCTTGAACAGATTCTCCCCCCACCTCCCGGCCTCATTTAGACCCTTGTAACAAGCAGCACCCTGATGTCAATCTCTCTTTAGAAAGAGAGAAAAGGATAGCTACGTGGTATTATCTCTGTTTCATACACAGAAGAGCTTCACATCCCCTGCTGAAAAAGAACATGTCAGAGAACATAACATGGCTCATTTGGGTTGTGCCTAGCCTAGCTGTTAGTGGTTAATAAACAATAAATTGTGGCTTAGCGTCATAGCAGTAGCAATCACACTTAAATGTATATACCCAGGGGTGGGATTCAGCTGGTTCGCACCACTTCGGCAGAACTGGTAGCTATTTTTTGTTGCCCAGGCCCAGAATGGACTTCCAGAAGCGGCATCCACACAGAGAACCGGTTGTTCACATATTTGAATCCCACCACTGTGTATAACGCTACACAGTGCTTTACAGAAGGGGTGGTCCCCAACCTGTGGGCTGTAGCTTATTACTGGGTTGTGGCCTATTCACAATCGGGCACAGGAGCTCTTACCCTCACTCGTGAGGGTGGCAGGGCCGGTGCTCACAGCCCCACTTGTGTGAGAAGTGGATACCAGTGCTTGCAGCCCCACTTGTGTGAGTAGCAGATGCACACACATGTCGCTCATACAAATGAAGCTGTGCATCATGTGTACCCCCCCGCCACTCACACAAAACCATCCCCTTCCCCCTCCACACACACCAGGCCGCTAACCTGGAAAGGTTGGGAACACTGCTTTACAGCATTCTCTAGGTCAGGGGTCTTCAAACTTGGCCCTTTTATGACTTGTGGACTTCAACTCCCAGAATTCCTCAGCTAGGCACGCTGACTGAGGAATTCTGGAAGTTGAAATCCACAAGTCATAAAAGGGCCAAGTTTGAAGACTCCCTGCTCTAGGTGGTTTACTGTTGGGGGCATATTGACCCCAACAATCTAGGTCCTCTTTTTACCAACTTTGAAAGGATGGAAGACTGAGTCAAACTTGAGCCCTGTCATGATTGAACTCCAGACTGTGGACAGATTTTGCCTGCAATACTGCATTCTAACCGCTGCGTCACCACCTTCTTCTCATGTAGGAAGTCAACCTTTCAGCAATCCAAGCTTGTGAAAAACCATGGATTAGCATCACTTGGGAACAAGACCATTGGTAATCAGGAGAGATCAAAGAGGGACAAACAGTAAATGGGATGATGCTATGTTATTTGCAACCCCTTTTAATGGAGCTGTAGCAGCATTGTAACAACTGCTAAATTCATAGCCCCTTCAGAGTTAGGAGTGTGAAACAAGGAAGCAAGGATAACATTTTCTCCTCAGCCGGAAATTGGCTTTGTCCATAACTCTTGGTATACACTTAACCTTTCTGATACATTTTCATTACTGGGCTGCATTACTAATAGTCTAATATGCATGAGCACCAATGGATAATTGCATTCTGGTTTTCCTATTGATTCAGGTTCTTATCAAAATGCAAACCATGCTCCTGGTAAATTATTTTCAAAATGCAAACCAAACAAAATTATCTTCCAGTCCCTACAGTCACATTCAGAAATGTGAGTAATGTATAAAGTGGCAGTTTTCCTGCCCACCTCTGAACATCCAACTAAGACATTTTTTCTAAAAGGATATAATGTAATCAAAGGCCATTTGAAAAGGAGATGGTATAATCAAAGGCTATTTGAAAGGTCCCCAAACCAGCCAAACTCCTGACTGAAATGGAGCTGAAATAACACATAGACCTGATGAGTTGCAACATGTTCCAGCACATTCTAGCCATCTACCTCCAAATCAGTTATTTAAAGTGTAAATTGAATAGAGTACAAGAAACGTCATCAAAGAATCAGAGAAACCATACAGTTCAGTGTTCCTAGCTTCTTTATGAATTATATGGATATCTTGCTTTCTTGGAATATATGCCACTATCACTGATTGTAGAGTTATCAACCACAGCCCCTTTCCAGTGATTTCTGGCAAATTAATGCCAGAAATAAGAATAGAATAAAGCTGGAAGGGACCTTGGAGGTCTTCTAGTCCAGCCCTCCACTTAAGCAGGAGAACCTACACCATCTCAGACAGGTGATTGTCTAGCCTTTTCTTAAAGATCTCCAGTGATGGGGCGCCCACGATTTCTGGGGGTAGGCTGTTCTACTGGTTGATTGTCCTCACTGTCAGGAAGTTTCTCCTTAAATCCAGGTTGTTTCTCTCCTTGATCAGCTTCCAACCATTGTTTCTTGTCCTTCCCTCTGGTGCTTTGGTGAACAACCTGACTTGTGGCAGCCCCTCTGATACTGGAACACTGCTATCATGTCTCCCCTATTTCTTCTTTTCTTTAGACTAGCCAAACCCAAGTCCTGCAGCTGTTTTTGTATGTTTTAGTCTCCAGGCCTTTGGTCATCTTAGTTGCTCTTCTCTGATTTTTTTCTAACATCTCAACATCTTCTTTGCGGTATGGTGACCAAAATTGGCTGCAGTAGTCCAGGTGTGGTCTTACCAGTACTTCATGTGATCTTCAATTATAGAAAAGATATTTGGTTGTGTTGATTACGTCAAACTGTAGAATGTGCTTAGAATATCTCATTGTCTTATGAGAAACCTACAGTATATACAGGTCTGGAAGCCACCGTCCAGACAGAACATGGTGAAATATGCTGGTTCCAGGTTGGCAAAGAAGTGTGAAAAGGCTGCATACTCTCCCCTTATTTATTCAGACTATTCAGAGAATATATATTAAGGGAAGCTGGACCAAAAGAAGATGAACATGGTTTTAAAACTGGAGGAAGAAATACCAACAATCTGTGTTATCCTGATGACACTAACCCAATAGGTGAAAACACAAAAGATTTGGAAGCCCTAGTGCTAAAAATCAAAGAGAACAGAAAAAAAATCAGACTAAAATAAAATAGGGAGAAGATCAAATTAATCACAACTGATAGAACAACCAGCCTTAGAATGGGCAATGAGGGAACTGAATGGTGGATAGCTTCTGCCTTTTAGAAACAGCCACCAACAGCAATAGAAGAAGAAGTCAGGAAATATGCCAGTAGCACTTGATAGAGTAGCCAAGAAGACCTTGCAAAAGATAATCAATCAATCAATCAAAATATATCTTCCGTGACAAACCAACAGCACTTTTGAAGTGCTTTTGTAGAAGAGCAGGCTGAGCTGGAAGGCAGAGTTAAATGTGCTATCAGTAGGGAGTCCTTGCATTGCCACAAGAGACCCACCCTTCCATGAATTCTGTTGACCCTTATATAACGCCAATTTAGCTCTGACCATTTGTTGACTAGATTCTTGTGTATAGGTAGCTCAATAATAAACCCTTCTGTATTTTAGAACTCAACAAATGTTCCTGGTTAATTGCACCTGACAGCTTTCTAGTAAAGGAAACCAAACCCAAGCTGTATAGGACATGGTGTATCTTACCAGTAGAAAAAATGGTGACCTTACAAAAACAGGAGATGGGTGTGATCCGGCTCCTGGAAATTGACCAAGTACTGACAGTGTAACCTTTATACAACACTTATTTATATCATGCTCCTGTAAGAAATGTATTGTTCTTTGGGGTAGTGAACACGGATTCCTCTCTTTCACAATTAGATAGATCTTGGGTTTAGTTGCAATGTCGACCATAAAATCCAAGGCATATTTGAAAGCATTTTGAAAACATCTAGTCAGAACTGAAACAGATATATATATATATTTCATGCACAATCTTTCAAGCAAATGATTGTGGAGGGTTGTCTGTCTGGTGGTGCTTTTGTTTTAAATTGTTACAAGCAATTATGGGAAACACAAACCACAGGATATTTGCAAGGCAAACCAATATTCTGTCCTGTCTTAATTCTGTACTGTCACTGAGCCTCATGAATCAAAAGCGTGTGAAAGGATAGAGCCAACAGACTTTTTGTGAAGTGCCAGGAGATTCAGTTCTCACCTCTGCTGCTGGAACTCCCTCTGGTGGCCGACAATGAAGCACAATCATTCCTTCAATTGGGACTTCCTTGCCCTGGGGGTCTTGTTCAAAGTTTTTGCGTAAATCTGTAAAGAAGAATGTGCAAGGGTTAATCACTCCAAACAAGGTGAAACATCCCTTGCAGGAAGTGCAAATGTTGGATTTAGGCACTAAAGCCATCCCATTCTCCAAAGCACGTGAAGGCAGGACAAGAAGCAACAGATGGAAACTAATCAAGGAGAGAAGCAACCTAGAACTAAGGAGAAACTTCCTGACAGAACAATTAACCAGTGGAACAACCTGCCTCCAGAAGCTATGAATGCTTCAACACTGGAGGCTTTTAAGAAGAGATTGGACAACCATTTGTCTGAAATGGTATCAGGGTTCCTGCCTGAGCAGGGGGTTGGACTAGAAGACCTCCAAGGTCCCTTCCAACTCTGTTATTCTGNGCTGTGTCTCTTATTAAAATCATTAAAAATTATCCCTATTTAAAATTCACCCTAGGTCAGTCCCGCTTGCTGAAAAAGCCATGTCTTGAGGGCGCGGCGGAAGGTTAGGAGATCCGGAATCGTCCGGATCTCGGGGGGTAGCTCGTTCCAGAGGGTGGGGGCACCCACAGAGAAGGCCCTCCCCCTGGGGGTCGCCAGCAGACATTGCTTGGCCGACGGCACTGAGTCAACAAGTGATATTATATTGTAAGCTAAGCAGAGAAATGTATGCGAGACGGGTGGCTATATGTGTTGATTAAATAAATAAATATTGAATAGATATACAAGCCATAGTTCAGCGTATGTCAGCCCTTCCAGGTAAACCAGAAAAGGAAACACAATCTAACGAGCTAATTCTACTTTACTATAAGGCTACATTAACAGATTCTTGCTAAGGTACAAACTACCCACTGTCACTTTTAACCATCTGATGAATGGTCCTTCCTAAGTTTCTTTTTCTGATGTTTAGCCACTGGGGTGCCCCCTTCTATTGTCTGGTTGATTCCTAGCAGCATCTCTTTCCTTCATTCCCCAAGGTCATTCGCACATTACATTACAACATAATGTTTGAATCTTGCAAAAATTAACATTTTGGGAAATTAACATTATGGGAAACCTTACAGGTGGCATCCTGTGCATATGTATTGTGCATACAGAAATATGGGGAAAATGTTTACATTTTAATGTCCCACCTCTTTTCTAAGAAATTCAGACCAATATAACAGAATACTTATTTAGCGAGTGCTTTGTTTATAAACTGTTTGCAGTTATTATGATTGTGATAAAAATAATAACTTATAACCAATCCTTGCATTTACAAGCTATGCAATTCTTTAAAGCAAAGTAAAGCTGGAGTCAGATCATAAGCAGTCTCAGTTTCACTTAGTGAATACTTCACTTAGCATCCAAGTTGCCAGTCCTGACTGTAATCACTAAATGAAGACTACTTATACGCAACAATTTTACCAACATCATCACATTCTGAAAATTGGTTAAGCAGAAATGAATCAATTAAAACCAAGCAATGAGAATCAACCACAAGGAATTAAAAAAGTTAGAGAGGTTAATACCTTTAGTCTTCTAGGTTAAATAGATACAACTTAAAACGATAGAAGAGATTGTTAATGTTTGCATTTGCAACTGAAGTACATGTTGTAAGATATCAGATTCTAGGTATGGTAGGAAAATCTAGTTTCCTAGCAGTTGTGTGTTTTTATCAACTGTCAGACATTTGTGATATACAAATATGATAAATATTTAAAAAATGGAACTTTGATATGTTGACAGCAGCAAGATTACTTTATGCACAAAAATAGAAGGATGCTTCAATCCCCACAATGGATGAATAGTTGCAAAAACTGATGGAGTTAGCAGAGATGGCTAAATCAACAGCTTTGATAAAAGAAAAAAAACACAAGTATTTTTGTGTTCACTTGGAAACTGCTTCTGGACTTTGTGCTTGAGATGGAAAAAAATTGAAACTTTGATTTTGGGTTTTACTGTTTAGATAGATCTGTTCTTATAGAAATGGCTAGTTTATGCTACTGTGTAAAAGTAAAAAGTTGAGGTTCGATGTTACTTCTTATTCTACTGCACCAAAGGGAGTTGGAAATCAATGTCTTCTTTTGTCTTTTTTCCCTTCTTCTCTAGACTATTCTTTTCCCTTTTCCCTCTCCTATTTTTCCTATTATTTGCTTTTGTAGTTTTGTATTTTATATTATAAACTAATAAAAAGGATTGACATGAGGAGCAACTTTCTGACAGTTAGAACAATTAACCAGTGGAACAACCTGCCTCCAGAAGCGGTGAATGCTCCAACACTGGAAGTTTTTAAGAAGAGACCGGATAGCAATTTGTCCGAAATGGTATAGGGTTTCCTGCCTGAGCAGGGGGTTGGACTAGATGACCTCCAAGGTCCCTTCCAACTTTACTATTATTATTATTATTATTATTATTATTATTATTATTATTATTATTATTATTATTATTATTATTATTATTATTATTATTATCAGCTGCTAAACAAAAAAAGATAAATAAAAAAATATGTTCATGATTCTTCCAATAATGGACACAGGGATCCACATAGATCCCTGTATCCACATAGATCTAAAGCAGAACTGAAGAAACTTCTTAGATGAGAAGCGAAACATCTTCAAGGAAAAACAAAGAAAGTCCCATTGCTTTTTGAAAAAACACTTTGGGCGATAGATGCTTGCCTCTTCCTCTTGGCTTGTGCAACTTATTAATTCTTTAAACTACTCTACTTATTTATTTTGCAAGCCTGGTGCCTTTGGTTAAGGTAGAACCTCTACATCTTAACCCAAAATATATTGGTGAAATAGCAATCTGGGAAATATGGAACCAGCTTGGACAGAATGTTGCCTCAAGGATTATACTATAATGAAAAGGTTAAATGATTCAAAACTAATAGGAATCTGACTCAAATAAGACATTGATTGAAGGCTTTGAATGTCAGAATTGATCAATAAGCATAGATCTGCTACTTGACACAGAAGGAAGCTCCATTATGGTCAATGGGGTTGAGTAAGGAAACAGGTATTTATTTACCGCTAAGTACATAACAAAAAGTTCAACAACCAAGAAGTTAGTCCTAATGGACTGAAGGAAAGCTAATGAGGAATAATCAGATTTAGGATTGGGCTGCATATCCTTCAAGTCTGCAAACTGATTTAAGTCCTTCTCCCCCTGCAGAAAGGCTGGAGCTGTCAGAAAATATTTCCCTATTGCATTTGGATGCTTTTCAAAGAGTGCTACTTTTTTTTATCTTGCCACTCACTCACATCTGCTTGCCTTACACACTCCCTGATTTTTTTTCTTCTTTAAATGAAAAGCCGAGCTGTGTTTGGCAGATAATTTTTGAGCAAAATTAATCACATTTTTTTTTCAATTACAGGAGCATCCAATAAATAAATAATAAAATATGTGCATTGGCAGTACACACATCAAAATTTCCTCTCCACCCTGATTTCTTCCAGATGTTTTGAGACTACGGCTCCCCAAATTCCCAGACAGCAAATAAGAATGAGCCATGCACTCTTCTTGCTGCATTTGGAAAAAGAGAAGAGATCTGCCTTCCAAAGAAGGATGAAAATTGAGGACGTTAAAAAAAAAAGTCATTTGTAGAAATGTTTAAGTAGAACAGGAAGTTAGTACAAGGCATAAGGGTGACCAGAATCATTTTACTGAGGCTTTCAACAATGAATCATACTGAGCAAACAACTTGTAATAATAATAATAATAATAATAAAACTGGAAGGGACCCTGGAGGTCATGTAGTCCAACCTCCTGCTCAGGCAGGAAATCCTATACCATTTCAGACAAATGGCTGTCCAGTCTCTTCTTAAAAATTTCCAGTGTTGGAGCGTTCACAGCTTCTAGAGGCAAGTCATTCCACTGATTAATTGTTCTCACTGTCAGGAAATTTCTCCTTAGTTCTAGGTTGCTTCTCTCTTTGGTTAGTTTCCATTTGTTGCTTCTCGTCCTGCCTTCAGGCGCCTTGGAGAATAGCTTGACTCCTTCTTCTTTGTGGCAGCCCCTGAGATATTGGACCCCTGCTATCATGTCACCCCTTGTCCTTCTCTTCATTAAACTAGACATACCCAATTCCAGCAATCGTTCCTTATATGTTTTAGCCTCCAGTCCCCTGATCATCTTTGTTGCTCTTCTCTGTACTCTTTCTAGAGTCTCAACATCTTTTTTACATCGTGATGACCAAAACTGGATGCAGTATTCCAAGTGTGCTTTACCAAGACATTGTAAAGTGGTATTAACACTTCACTAATGGACACCTACTCACAACACTGAGAACATCTCCACAAGCAACCAGCTTTCATTTGCAAGTGTCATTTTTGTCCAGTGTTAAATCTGTTTGGATTGACTAAAGGGCTTCCTATGTGGACAAAAGATCAAGATCTAATGAATGTTGTGAAGCAGGGGTCCCCAACCCCTGGTCCGTGGACCAGTACCGGGCCACGGCATGCCAGCAACCGGTCCGCACAAACAAGCAAAGCCCCACCCGCAAGATGCAGGCAGCACACAAAACCACGCACCCTCCTGTCCGCAAAAAAACCCTCTCTCCATGGAAGTGGTCCCTGGTGCCCAAAAGGTTGGGGACCTCTGTTGTAAAGGACTCAACAAGGAGTATAAATGATGCCAAGAATATAAGATCAAAGAAGAGTCTAGAAAAGGGATGCAACAGTATACTCCAAAATCGGTAGTATAAAAATTAGATAAAATATAGATTTAACATCAAGAATCCAGCTCAGAGTCATTTGTTGTTCTCACACAGACCTTTGACCCCTGAAGAGGACCCTATTTCACAGGTGGGATTTGAGAGTCAAATAGCTGCTTAGTCTAATGCTAACACTTTCTAGAACTAAAATGGACTTTGGCTCAGATGGAATCACCACGGAAAGACTGGCTAGTCTCATGGAGCTATCTAGCATGCATGGTAACTGAGTTCATGTATTTCCTGAAGCCAGAATGTAGTATGTTTGGCCCAGAGTGATATTCAAATTCAGCTAGTGTGATTTGCAAGTACAAACCAAGCCATTGTTTTTTTTAGCATAGGTGGATAAACAGATAAATGGAAGCATATAATGTAAACTGATGCCTGCATGAATAGAAAAGACACTATAACCTTGAAGCAACCTTGAGAATGTAAAAAGAATGGCTATTTCATTAACAATGGAAATACCTTGAATTATTTCTTCCGTTATTCTACAAAACCCAACTAAGTACTCCTTAACAGTCTATTAGTATTGTTGCTATTAAAATAATAACATTTACTGCAGCAGAAACTTTGTTAGGCAAAAGGACAGGAAGCTATTAAAGTAGCAAATGTCACACCAAAATAGCTTCACGGTATAAGACAGCTTAATCGATCCACCTGCTTCAATAAATTTCTTGCTCTCTTCATGTTTCCATGTTCGGCAAGAAAATTCATAGTCCAGAAAAAAAAAGAGTCAATAAAAATTCAATTCTAAAATAATACGCATTTGCAGCCTTGCAAAACTGAGGAATCATCATCTCCGTCAATGTAGTGGCAGTTAATGCAATGAAATGAAAATAATTTACGCAGGCCAAACAAATCAGCCAATGAAAAATCACAGCCATTAATAAAAATCACAAAGTCGGTGTCCCATCATATCAGTTTAGCCAAGTGCTCAATTTATGATGGAGCTATCAATTGGGCATCCTTAAAAAAAACAAAAAAACTCAGAAATATACAAACGAAAAGGGAATGTGTGAAAGGCAGCCTATTAAAAATTAAGCACATCCTGATTTTTTATGTACAATATATTCCATCTACATGTACAGAATATCTTTTCTGCCTAAAATTGTTGTTGCAGAGCAAATGCCAGTGTTCTCCAGAATCTTAATTTTGTTTTGTTTTTTTGTTTTTTAAAAAGGCAGTAGCTGCAATTTTAGGGGCCTTACTAAAATGGATTGCAGAAATCTAGATGACCACTAAGTGGCAGCAAAGAGGCAGAAAAGAAATCCAACTCTGTGCTACCATCTTTGGTCCAGATTTGGTAGTCCTAATTTCAGTAATTTAAGAGGGAGCAATCAAATGGATAGAAGGACTGAATGGCATGGGGTGAAGTGGAGTGAGTTGGAGAGGCTGTCTTGACATTTCATATATTATAGGGATTGCTGAAATGTTTTTGGGCTAAGGTCATAAATTTGTCTGATTCTGGCTTTGGGTAATGGGTGAACCATGATACTGCATTTTGAAAACAAGGGTTATGGGGTACTATCTTATTCAACATCCTATGATCAAAGCTGGTGATATGTGAACTCCATCGTTTAATAAATGCAGTTCAGTTTATTTATTTTGGTCTTTGACCTGCCTAAAATGTAAATCGAACAATAATAAAACAATCACATAATTCATTCTGTACATACAGTGTTAGTGTCAATAAAATAAACTATATTTACCTTAAAGTATCTAGGAGATTATAATCTATAAACTGGAAACTACAAGTGAACAAATCTATGGATCGAACATCTATGCACTACTATGACATACAATAAAATAGCAATAATTCTGGAATCTATATAACCAATAAATTTATGAGCCCTAAAATTATGCAACAGTATAAAATGTATTTAATTAATATCACTTAAAATAACCTAAACCTAACTGTAATCCTAACTCTACAATAATACCCAATCTAGTTAAATAAATAACTACACCACATTATAACTACATTGAAAAGTTTATATCAATAGATTAGGTGCTAACTTCAAATATATAGAGAATATATAGAGAATATATAGAGAATATATAGAGAATATATATCCCAATTCATTCTTATAGGATATCAATGTCAAGCATATTTTATACACTTATTCACAAAATTTGGCTACATTATAAGTAATGGCATTGTTCAAAAATAATAAATGGGTGTAGAAGTGGTTTATATAGCCTTATGACTAAAGGATGAATGAATATCCTGAAATGTCTGAATTATTGCTAATGGAGCAATAATAAAGCATGATGGAGGAGAGGAGGAGGAGGAGGAGGAGGAGGAGGAGGAGGAGGAGGAGGAGGAGGCAATTCTTTATGGCAGAATTTCCCAATGTTTCCGGCTTTGCGGATGGGGGGGGAGAGGATGGTTCTGTGTGTTGGTTTCCACAGCCTCCTCACAGCCCACTAGTGGGACACAGCCCACAGGTTGAGGACCCCTGCTTTAAGATATAAGCTAAAAAGGTAGATTTTCCTCTATCTACTTTGGAAACATTTCAACTCTGGTAATAGACACAGAAGGTCAACTGAGGTGTATAGAATCATTCATGCATTCAATCGTTCAAAACAACAGGTCATCGTTTGAATCTGACAGAAAAAAGATTCAGGAAAGATAAAAGCCTTCATCATGCAACAAATCTTTGGAATTCATTAAACAAGACAAAGTCATTTCTGCCATCTTGGATAAGTTTCAAAGAGGTTAGATTGGGTGGGCACCTGGTTGACCACTTGAGAAACCAAATGCTATAGATAGATGTTGGCTTGGTCCATCAAGAACTTTCTTACATTCTTATGAGATAGTTTTGCCTGAACATGCTCTAAAAAGTGCAACCCCAGTATATCCACTATGGATATGCTGTTCTAACTGAAGAACTGAGTTAGAACTGAAGAAGCATCTTGGATGAGAAGCGAATCATCTTCAAAGGAAAAAAAACAAGAAAGTCCTGTTGCCTTATGAAAAAAATAGATAAATAAATCACCTTTGGGACTCCTATGAAATCCAACATACCACAGTGGTTCACCACTACGATGCAAACTTTAGTAGAATTCTAAATACTTATCTACACAGGGACACAGACGCACACTCTTTCGACACACAGAAGTGCTACACGTGTATACACATAGATTAAGAATGACGCCCATCAATTTCTGGAGAGCAAAAACCACTTACAGGCAATGCGGACTGAAGCCTTCCGGCTTTTGGAAGTTCCTAGAAGGCTCCAGGCTACACATTGGCACCAGTAGTCTTCTGGTCCATGAAAATCCTCTACTTGTTGCCTGGTCACATTGATGTATGCTTCCCGAATCATCAAGCCTGAATGCAAAAGATAGAGGGGAAAAAATTAGCTGATATGAAATATCTTATTCAGACATAATGCTAAGGTTAGCCAAACCTTTCCTTTTTAATTAAACAATTCCATTTTTAATCAAGGCAAAGCTTTAATGACTTTGACAATAATATATGGCTCTTAATTAAATCCTTACTGCCAAGTAGGTCAGGACGCATGAGCTGAAAGCATGCGCCTGCCAAAAAAAAAGGGGGCTTGAAAAACCATGTAGTATCTGCCTTTAAAATCTTTTGCTGGCATTCCCATTCTTCAAAAATGCTGCTTTGTTCAGCTTTTTTTTAAAAAAAAAAAAAGACTCCAAAACATCATACAATACCTAGACATCTAATGAAATGCAACTGTAACTCAAAGCATATTTCTTCACTAATATCATCCGGATTTACTTCTAGATGAATGAGAATCATAAAAGTTGTGCTGATTTCAGATTATATGGTTCAGACAGAGCAGAATAACAAGGAAAGAACTGATTGGGCTGGGTATAATTAAGAACTACACAAGCAGCATAGTTCAGTGGCTCAAGGATACAAAAGAGGCTATCATAGTTATTACAAAAGCATGGTTGCAGTCTTCCATATTAACTGTTGGTTTATGGAATGGGCACTCCATCTTTCTAGCTAAATGTTTAAGGAGCTAACAACAGAAACAATTGGAGAAAACCAGAGTAATAAAAATAACTGATAAAGAACAAAGACAAACAGCATAGAAACAATGAAAAAGGTAGGCCTTGAAAAAATAGCTACGGTTTGCCTCAGCATGTTGCATGAATGAACTTGGAAGCACTTCTTTGAAGCCCTAAAATCATCATAGCAATAGCACTTAAGACTTATATATCACTTCATAGTGCTTCACAGCCCTCTCTAAGCTGTTTACAGAATCGGCCTATTGCCCCCAACAATCTGGGTCCTCATTTTACCGACCTCGGAAAGGATGGAAGGCTGAGTCAACCTTGAGCTGGTCAGGATCGAACTCCTGGCAGTGGGCAGAATTAGCCTGCAATACTGCATTCTAACCACTCATCATTGTTGAGGTGAGGTTTCATTAATGTGAAATGGAACAGAATCCATTCTGTTGCTTCTGGGGGTGTAGGTTTCACTAATGTGAAATGGAACAGAATCCATTCTGTTGCTTGTGGGGGTACCAGAGCATCTCTAAGTAGCATTGGGTCCCTGCATGGGTGTCCCCCCCTTCAGATAATAAAGACCATTAAATAAGCTCTTATAGTCTGTTTATTGATTCCTGCCATTCAGTATCACACACCACCAAAACAGCTTCTAGACAGTATTTTTAAAATGTGAACCCAGTGAAGATTTTGGCAGATTCTTTGTCTCCAATGCACGGGGCATAATGCAAACACCTACACCTTAAGATGCCATGACGTACAGAGCTAATATGTCACACTTGGAATTGCAGGTAATAAAGCATACAGCAATTATATGGTTCTGCCCACACCCTGTATTTATTTTTAACCTAAAGAAACTTAGGGGGGGGGGGGTTTAGAAACCAATGCAGGTTCAGATATTGCTGAGTGAATTTAACAGCCCATACAAGAGATGGAATAGAGCTTTTCAGCAAAAATTACAGCAAGGGGCTATCTGGTTGGTAATTATTAACACGAGAGACATAAAGGGGCTGCAGGTATGCTCCTGTTTCCTCTATGAAATGTTGAAGGGCATGCAAATTGTAAACATTCCTAAATTAACAATACTGAACATTAACTGGTTCTATTACACCTGTAAGAAAGAGGCAAAGCATTTTGTAAGACTGCACATGTACCTTGCAAAACAACTCGCCTACATCTTATAAGGTATCTTTCCAAAGAGTGTCTTGTTCATTGGTTAAGCCTGGTTCTCCATCATGTCTTTGGCTTGGGGAAATCATTAACGTTTGATGAAGTTGTAGGCAACTACATCTGTGGGTAACCAGACCAGTGTTGCTTTTGCTCAGCATAAGCTCTCTGACTGAAAGCAGAGCTTGCAGAAAGCATGAAAATCAAGCTTGCATAAAACAAGAGGAGACATTCCTTTATAAGAATGCTGAAAGATAAATAAGCAAAACATATCAAAACCTCAGGTTCAGGAATGCTTGCTGCTTTGCAAATGTCAGTCCTGTGGACACTTCTGCAAAATCCACATTCAAATGTTCCAGCACTGCTAGATAAAAACCTTTCTAAATATTTGGCAAAAAAGCATTCAAAATCTCTATAGAATGATTTCTCCAGGAGATGTATGACAAGGCTGAAGACAAAATGACTGACTTCATATATTGCACTGAACTATGCTTATTTGATGGTGACATTTTGATTGTGGCTTTGCATCTGATAGAAGATCAGACACTCTGGTTTTTAAACTACCATATATGTCTTAACAAGGATGCAATCTCTATTAACTCTACCAAGCAAGACTCGCTCCTGATTGAAGAAATATGGCTTATGAACCAAGCCAAAAGTTGTTTCTGATGAGTTGAGATAAAGGGATTTGAACCATGGTAGCATCCCCGATCCAGTCACAATTCTTTGTATGGAAAGCAAAGAATAAGCTGGTGCACTTCATCTATAAATGCCTTCAAGACAATCATGATGTTGGAGAGGCATCTTCCATCACATCTGAAGACAACAGACTTGCAAGGGAAGCACAAGAAAACCCATACAGACAATTGCTGTCTTTTGCTGTTGCTTCTCTGCATTTATTGTTTGCAAGTATTGTTTGAAATACTTCTTTCCTTTATCCAAATGATAGCCCAGGCCTTTTTTTATCTCATCCCTGTCTTTCATCAGTTGTACCTTCAAATGGTGATTCAATAACTCCATTCCATTTGATTAAAGTCAGAAGCAGGTCAACAGAAACCAGTATATACACCTTGGATAGCATATTTACATAGCTGTGATGATATATATAGCTCCATCTATGTTCAAACACAAAGCAAATTCTGCTTCGTTCTAGCACTAATGGTGTTACCTAGTTGGGTAATGAAATGTCTGCAAGAAAACAACCAAGCTCAGAGAGCACCAAGGACAGGACCCTGAGTTCAAATTTGAGCCTCAAATATTCTTTTCTAATTTGGATTTCTGAACTGAAAAGACTCCCTCCTTCCTTCCTTCCTTCCTTCCTTCCTTCCTTCCTTCCTTCCTTCCTTCCTTCCTTCCTTCCTTCCTTCCTTCCTTCCTTCCTCCCTTCCTTCCTTCCTTCCTTCCTTCTTTTCCTTACCTACCTACATTTTTTTAATTCCTCTGTAAGCTCCAAGATCCAACTCATGCTTTGTGTCTAAGGTAAAAAAAAATGTCATTGATGCTTCTCTTATTTAAGCAACACATAAAAATGAACACTATCATACATTGCAGCGAGTAGAATATCAAAGATATTTTTTTGTGTGCTATAACTACCTTCTTCAAAACTGAATCAGTCTGTCACATTTGATTATTACAATTTATCATGGTTCCTAAAATGTCTAGACGAGCAAGATTAGAAATATTTTTGAGCTCATATTGCTCGGCAATAAACTGCAGTACATAAAGAAGCACAATCAGAATTATAAATTATAAACAAAATTATAAATTCAGCCGTAGGCTAACTAGCTGTGCAAATTCTAAGCAAAAATAACACTGTTTAGCCTCATCCATTTTACTTCCCCCTCATTCACTTCATGAAAGATCACGCTCAATAAAAAAAGTTATCTATCTCTATGTTATAGATGATTTAAACCATGTCAACATTTATTAGCATTTGCCAATTTCCATATAAAATACCTGTAATGCTGTCATAACTACAACATTGTGTCGGATTTTAGCACTCTAACTGAAAAATGGTATCAGAGGGAGAAATTAAAATAATGTTTCATTCTATGAAGGAAAGGTGAAAAGGAAACCAATGTATTAATTTAGTAGAGAAAGATGACTTCTCAGAGAAAGTACAAGTAGCACCGAACATATTTTTTTATAAACTACTAGCTGTACCCGGCTACGCGTTGCTGTGGCTCAGTCTGGTAAAAGTGTGTGTTGCTTTTACGTCCAACAGATGGCACTGTTTTTCAAAAAAANTTTGAAATATAACCTGTCAGAAACACCAGATCAACCCATAGTTTAATTAGTTGATTAGCTTTTTCTCTTTCTCTCTTTCTTTTGTAGGAAGTAGGAAATATTGGGTGGAGGAGAACTAGAGTTTCCAGTTTCTGGTTGACAGTAGTCAGTTTACAAAAGCTACACGGGACTGGAGCTGGTTCTTACTTGATCAGAGATCATTTTAAAATATCAAGAATGGACTAAGAAGTTGGGGAAAATATCCAGGAAATCATTTCCATACAGTATTCATGACAAGGAAACTATATGGATGTTCTCATGAAGTCACCAGGAGCTGATCTTTACTGAGGGAGGCTGCCACAAAGAAGAGGGAGTCAAGCTATTCTCCAAAGCACTTGAAGGCAGGACAAGAAGCAACGGATGGAAACTAATCAAAGAGAGAAGCAACCTAGAACTAAGGAGAAATTTCCTGACAGTTAGAACAATTAATCAGTGGAACAACTTGCCTATAGAAGTTGTTGGTGGTCCAACACTGGAGGCTTTTAAGAAGAGAATGGTCAGCCACTTTTCTAGAAGTATATAGAGTCTTCTGCTTGAGCAGTGGGCTGGACTAGAAGACTTCCAAAGTTCCTTCCAATTATTTTAATCTGTTATTTGCGTATCTTATCCAGAGCATTCTGGTTCCTTCTCCAACTCCCAAAAGTGTCATTTATTAAAACACACATATACCAGAAGAATCCCTGCCATGTCTGCTACAAAGAAAACTACAAAAATTGCAATCACCAAATATTGAATACATTGATTATGGCTGGATGCAAAACAGTGTATATGCAGGGGGGGAAAGTAGTTTAATAGGACATATGGATTTGCTTGCCTTCTTAAGGAGAGCACACGGAGAGAAAGATTTTTGGTCATCAGCAAAGAGCAAAGAGATGGCCAAGAATTTGGAGAGATTGTATAACAAGAGCAACAAAGTAATGTGTTCTTGTTGTTTTCTCATAATATGCCTCATCAATATTCCAAAAGCAAATAAGGAGTTTAGTTGGTTTTTTTTTAATGCAACATTCACACCTGCAATTGAAACAGAAATTCTAGATATAAATTAGTGCAAGCAGATCTGTCGATTGCAGTTTTATTCAATTTCTCATGTTCATGATAGTAAACTCACTCAATCTGTCTCCATGTGTTGGCAAATTCATCAGAAGAAAAACATTTACATGAAATATTTATTTGGTTTTCTTCTGAGATAGGCTGTTTGGTACAATTATTCTTAGGTTGTATAACCTAAGAAAATCATAATTTCTTTCTTTCTTTTTCCTTCCTTCCTTCCTTCCTTCCTTCCTTCCTTCCTTCCTTCCTTCCTTCCTTCCTTCCTTTTCTTTCTTTCATCTCTCTCTCTCTCTCTCTCTCTCTCTCTCTCTCTCTCTCTCTCTCTCTCTCTCTCTCTCTCTCTCTCTCTCTCTCTCTCTCTCTATCTATCTATCTATCTATCTATCTATCTATCTATCTATCTATCTATCTCCACCTACCTATCTACCTATCTGGAGTGGTGAGTGATACACAATTTAATGTGTTTCTTATCTGCAGTTTTGTGTGCATTAGAAATTATTAAGAATAGTTGCATGCCAAAAAAAGATAGGGTTTTTTGGGCATGCAAGCATATTCCAGTTGAACATGATCATTTGGGGGGTAATTTGCTAACTTGGGAGTAAAATTTCTGGATACCATATGAATACTCTGATCAAATGCCACCAACAGTAGCCATTTTCTACACTGTATCCATGCCATTGTATTATCCTATACGTTTAGCTAGCAAATCCAATTTCAAGGGATAAGTGTATTAATAAACAAACTTGGTCTGTGCAGTTTGCTTTCTGTTTTTCCCTCATTTTGAGGCATAATAGAAAATGGAATAACAAAGTTTAAGCAGTGTGAAAGCACATTCTAGCTGACAGCTTGTTTCGGGAAATTATATGAATGTAGGAAATGTGAATTAAACTAAGTTCATTTCACATGAGTCAAAGACATTCGTCTCCTGGAGTTAATTCTCTAGTGGACTTGAACATCTTGCTTCAAGAATGATCATAACTGCTCTCTGGAGTTGTTCTGTCCTGGAGAAACCTAACCATAACCCTAATCCTAACCCTAACCCTAACCCTAATCCTAATCCTTAGGTTTGCTTTATGTTTATTCTTCCCTTCTTCTCCAACACTCAGTGTGCAGCTTCTACTCTACCTTCTTACTATCCCTTGAGATGCTATACTTACTTCTTACTATCCCTTGAGATGCTATACTTACTTCTTACTATCCCTTGAGATGCTATACTTACTCCTTACTATCCCTTGAGATAGGTTAGAATGGCTGTTTAAGTTCATTGTGACAAGAATCATGGATGAACATGATTGAAACTGAAGAATGAGCCCGCTGAAGACACATATTAGCTGGGTTCACCCTTCACATAATTATTATTTTTTGTTTGGTTCAGGATCATCTGTCAACCCATCCACTGAAGTATATAAGCTCTTGTTTATTGCTTGGTGTGATGCCTGAAACCATCAAAATACACTTAGTTAATAAGCTCTACTTTTAAAAATGTGACATAAAGAGGTCATCCTCCCTCTCCTCAATTCTCCCTCCATAAACATTATAATAAAACAAAACCAGTGAAGGCGGGCACAGTTAAAGGTTGGGCTATTTGCAAGAGAAAACATTTTGCTATTTCTTTCAATTACAGGTCTCTTCTGCCTTGAATAAAGGCAATTGCATGAGTAGTATTCCTCATCAATTTAAGAATCAATGCATTACAAATGGAAAACTAGCGCTGTTCTCTGATACCTTATGTAAATCCAATTCACGGGAGTTGCCCAGCCATTTAAATTATTGTGCAAATTATAACCATCATCCTTCGTCATCAGCATAGCCTAAAAGAATATGAAATTTTTATTGCTTCTCGAACTGTTATGCTAATAAGTGTTCTGTACTGCTGGGTGCTTTAGCAACAGACAAACTTATGCTGGGAGAGGATGAATAACTGCCCAGCATGTGCTTAAACATAACAGCGCCACACCAAGCTTCATCATTTGTCAGCTTTATTTGTTTAAATGAGAAAAATGCTGACAGCAGTTATTGCTATAATCTTTTTATT
The DNA here is from genome assembly GCF_001527695.2 of Protobothrops mucrosquamatus. Lineage (NCBI taxonomy): Eukaryota > Metazoa > Chordata > Lepidosauria > Squamata > Viperidae > Protobothrops > Protobothrops mucrosquamatus. The sequence goes on from NW_015387651.1 coordinate 27,989, forward strand.
TATCAGACAAGGAAACTTTACTTACTCTTAGCAGGTCTCATACCGTTGAGAAAATAGAAATTGGAATAGTTTATAGCCAATTTGAAGCACACTCATTTTAAAAAAGGTTTAAAAGTTTCAATATATTTTAAACCCTTAACAAATACTCTTTTAATCATTGGAAACATTCAGATCAAGAGGCAAAACATCTCAAGATCTCAAGGAGCAATAGAGAAAAATGAGCTGATGCTCTTTGATCAGACTTGGCCACCATAATATATTGTAGTTTGGTATGGTAAGAATGAGCCACACGTATAGGTACATGTCTAGGTAAATGTTTTCAAGTGAAGGATGTCATTTGTCAACGCTGCAAATACTGTATATTCTTGCTTTGACAATATGCAGAACTGTCTAGTATTTATATAGTTAAATCAGGCAACAGTGAAAGCCAGGGAAAAGAAACCGGAAGTAAATCATGTCGTCCAAGTTAATTGGAAGATGTGAACCATGACCCCAAAATAAGGGAGGGAAAAATGCTTAATATATATGTGAAACGGAAAAGGATCAGATCTAAGCATTTTTCCACCATGCTGTACTGACGTCTCTGTAACCTTAATAAATGCCTGAAAGTCCTTTTAAGTGTTTCGTTAATCAGACACATGACATCATTGTTGTTTTGAGTTATATTTCAAAATTGTGGGATCTGATTGTTTTTGAAAAATATTGAAGAATATTGGATATGTTGAGTATGGAGAATGGCCAAGAGAATTACAGTATATTGAGAGATTGGGAAAGTACTATTAGTCCATCTATCAAAAACTTCCAAAAGTTAAGGGTCATTTTTTTATGGCATGTGATGTTATGTTATCAAAGCTAATTGTCAAACAAACAACACACTGAATTCATCCTTTCAAAAGTTTTATACTAAAAGAAAAGGTCACACTAAAAGATAAAGAAAGGCAGCACTCACAATGAAAGCAATGTATGTATTAATGTCCAGAAATGAAACTGAGAAGAAAACTGTAGGAGAATTGACTAATTTTGCCAATATTACAGTACATAGAAAAGGTCAACATCAGGGCTTGGATAGAGAAACATTTTGCACAGCTACCTTTCTTTTCTTTCTTTCTTTTTTTTAAAATAGATGTTCAAAGCCAAACTACCTGGACAAATTAACATTTTGAGAAGTCTGGCTGTATATGGCATCCATGCAGGGATCATCCTGCCGAGAAAAGTGTTAATGTGATTGCTTCACTGAGATATTCTTACATGCCCAGACTGCAATAAGCAACATTTGCTGGGCTAGTACAAAGCAATTGGCAAGGAGGCTAGAAGTAAATGTGAATTGAATTGCAAGTTGGGTATGTGCCAAAGCCAATCACATCACTCTTCCTACTTGCAACAAACCTGATGCAAATCCATCTGCTTTCCATTCTCAGCAAACTAATTAGAGGGTGAGCACCTGCTTTCTTAAGCATCAGATTTATGCCAATACAAAGACGGAGACAGAGCAGATACTGTATCCAGAGTTCAGAAGAAAGAGGGATTGTCAATGAAGTATTCCAGATTTTTTTTAAAAAAAAATGGTTTTCATTTACCCCTATTAAGTTTTCTCAGCCTAGTGATCACTGCAACATTCTCTCCTAATATATGAGGCACATCTTCTATTATAGCTCCCACAAAAGATAAGAATCAAAAGGTCTATTACAGGTAAGCAATTGTTTTTCTCAAGTTTCACAACCTTGAGTTCCCAACCAGGGTTCAACTAGTAATTCTAAAGCTATCCGTTACTTGAAACAAGAAGCATTTCACTTGAACAGAAATCTCTCTCTGTGTGTCAAACACACACACACAGAAACCTTTTGCATAGTTCTACTAAGAGAGGTTGTTATCTATTTGCCTTTCTGTGCTCATTGTCACAAACAGAGCATGGGATCCTTAGCGAGAACAAATAGAATTCCCACACTCCAACACTGGAGGGTTTGAAGAAGAGATTGGACAACCATTAGTCTGAAATGGTACAGGGTTTCCCACTTGAGCAGGAGGTTGGACTAGAAGACCTCCAAGGTCCCTTCCAACTCTGTTATTCTCCTCCCCAAGATGGCACATCAATCCCTATTGCCTCTATTTTAGTATCCATTGTTTTATTTTCAATAGTACTGGTGAGTTCTTGGCAAGAAGCCAGTAAAAAGTGTTCCCAAACCCCATACTCTATGTATATACACTCACATTTTCCCATGCACACACTGCTGACACAATATGTTTTGTGAAGGCAGTCCTGATTTGAAGGAGAAAAGGTAATCTAGGCCAGGGATCCCCAACCCCTCGTCCGTGGGCTGGCAGCAGAATATGGCATGCCAGCAACTGGACCACAAAAACAAGCAAAGCCATATACGCGGGATTCAGGCAGCATGAAAAACCACGCTTCTTGTCTGTGGAAAAACCTCTCTCCACAGAACTGGTGCCCAAAATTTGGGGACCACTGATCTAGGCTATGTGCAGGAACCTATGATGCGGCTGTGATAATCTCTTTAAACTTAATACACTTCACCTGAAGAATGCATGGTACTGTTGCCCAAATGCAAGTGAAAAAAACCCCTCTGTTAGCACTGATGATGTTACCTAGCTTGGTAATAAAATGTCTGCAAGAAAACAACCAAGCTCAGAGAGCACCAAGGACCCTCATTTCAATCCTGAACTCCAAATATTCTCTTCTATCAATTGTTACCACCAAACTCTGCAACGCCTTTTCCCTTTGAATTCTCCTCCAAAATGGTCCATTGCTATGTTTTTTTCCCTTCTCTGGACCAAAAATATACCCTACCAGAGGGATAGAAAAATTCATCATTGGTGATCCCAATGCAACTTGTATCTCAATATCATGAAATAAAAATGAAAAAGAGCATCAAACAGCTCATGACACAAAAGGAACTACACAGCCTCAGTTACTAGAACAAGTGAGTTTAATTCATCTGTTTCAAAGATTAGATGCCCGTGAGCTGAAATAGTTGTACTGGTAATTTAAATGTGGATAATTAAAGAACAGTGCCTTGTTCCTTTTGTTCTGAAAGTCATGATTAAATGAATATTTTTGCATGTTCTTTACCAGCATTGTTTCATATACAATCTATAACAGTCTTAATTTGAAAGCAAACTTTCAAACCCCACAACCAGCAACACAATCAATAGCAACCGTGTTGCACATGACTAACACCTACTAGAATGCGACACTCTCTAAATGTACCTGCTTCCCTCATTCCACCTCACTGGCTTTACAAAATGTCTTATTTCCAAGATGCAGAGTTGCTTAGCAATCTTGGAAGCTGAGGTAGAAGAGTGGGGGAGTCATAGTGACACAGAATTTGAAATTATAAGTTAACTCTACCATTAAATTGATTTGTGATACTTATCAAGATGTTTCTAAATAAGCAGGGATATATAGAATTTGCTGGAAGATAACAAAAATGTGTTGCATTTGACAGGGTTTCCCACCCACCCATCTAGCTCACTGACTTAAAATCCCTCTCTTGGCAGGCATTTTTTTTTTATTTTTACCAGAAAATTATGTCTCTCCATTTATTTAACTTATATCACATCTTTATTATTTTTACAAATATCTCAAGGCTAAAACTATATCCAACAAGTTTCTTCCTCCTATTCTCCTCACAACAACAAACCTGTGAAGTGAGTTGGGTTGAGAGAGAAAGTCTGGCCCAAGATCACACAGCCAGCTTTCAGATCTAGAGCAGGACTAGAATTCACAGTCACCTGGGGATTGGCCGCAAGTCACCCAATGGGTTTCTTGTCTAAGATAGGATTAAAACTCAGTCTCCCAATTGGTTTTCATGGCTAAGGCAGACTTGAACTCACAGTCTCCTGCTTTCTAGCCTGATGCCTTAAGCATTGGACTAAACTGGCTCTCTGCTTAACTTCATAATGGCCCAATCCCTTGTGGAAAGTGAGATGTTGATACAGCATTTCCCCTAGCTAACATGGAACATAAAGCAAATAAACAAGCCATGATATTCACTATTATTATTATTATTATTATTATTATTATTTATTGAATTTATATACCGCCCTATCTCCCTTACGGGACTCAGGGCGGTGAACAGGCAATAATAAAAACCATGATAAATATACGCAAGTTTCTGTTCTAAAATCAAATTAAATAACAGGCCTGCTCTAAAAGTACCCCATACAAAACCCCCACTGAAACATAATCAAACTACGCCAGGCCGGCCGCACGGAATAGATGGGCCTTCAGGGCTCGGCGAAAAAGGTGCAGGTCCACAACTGTACGTAGGTCGGGGGGTAGGTCATTCCAGAGGGCAGGAGCTGCCACAGAGAAGGCTCTCCCCCTGGGGGTCGCCAGCCAGCATTGACTGGCCGACAGCACCCTAAGGAGGCCCTCTCTGTGGGAGCGGACTGGTCGAAGGGAGGTGTTTGGTAGGAGGCGGTCTTGCAAATACCTAGGTCCATTGCCATGGAG
>NW_015387651.1:32559-73343 GCF_001527695.2 Protobothrops mucrosquamatus
TTAGCTGGAGCCTCCAGGTGCACCTCAAGGGGAGCCCCATGTAGAGAGTGTTGCAATAGTCCAGGCGGGAAACTAAAGTTCAAGAATATGATCTAAAGCAGGGGTCTTCAAACTTGGCCCTTTTATGACTTGTGGACTTCAACTCCCAGAATTCCTCAGCCAGGCACGCTGGCTGAGGAATTCTGGGAGTTGAAATCCACAAGTCATAAAAGGGCCAAGTTTGAAGATCCCTGATCTAAAGTCACCTGTTTTTTTTTACCATTTATCTGCAATTCTAATACACTGGTAAGTTAATGAGTACAGGGCTGAAGTCTCCAACATGATACCTTTGTGATGCAGAGTCCACACTTCTTGATAGTTGTCAGAGCCCTGGCCCTATCATATATTTTATAAAAAATAAATCTGAAAGCAACTGAAAAAAATGCATCAATCCTTTGTGCTCAGTTATGTCCCTTGGGGCAGCCATATTGTGAACCGGCAAGCCCTTGCTTTGACAGCCATTTTAACTTGCTTTCAAAATTCCAAATGTATGGATGGACTGGGTAAAGGCTGGCAAACCCTAGCATAGGGTTATTTATCACTTACCTGTGATTTTGTCCGTGCTCTCCTCCGAGACGTGCTCATTTTGATGAACCCACTCCCCGTTGCATTTAAAGAAGATCTGCATCGCTGGCATGGCCCTGCAGCGTAGCACAATTGGATTGCTTTTAATTATATATGCATCATCAGGTTCTTGCATGAAATGGGGAAGTGTCCCAGGAGCAGATGGGACAGATTCTGGGAGGGTTTCACTGGTGTCAGTTCCTGTAAAAACAAAAAAAGAAGATGTCACACCATATAAAGATCTTCCATCAATCCCAACTAAAGGCAACGAGTATCTTCTAGATATCGGTACTCTTAAGGAATTGAGCACTTCCATCATGTTCTGATAGAGCATTGAACAACGATTTCCAAATCACAATAGCTTGTTCATACAGTACATTCCATTTCCCAAATCCAAAGCAGTAAAATTATGCTTAGCACAGCATGTGAACTCAACATATCTATCATAAACACATTAGGGTTTGCCCTCTGGATCTCCTTAGGTTGCTGGGGAAAAACATGAAAAGATAAATTAATGCTTACTTATGCAGCCCACATAGAGAGAGAGAAAAAAATGAAATATAATATAACCACATAATCAGAAAACACTGGAAAGTCTAAACAGGTCATCTGCCTCAATGTCTGGTGAGGTGGACACCAAAGCAGCAGAAAATGTTTTTCTTCCATTTTAATTTTTCAATATTGACTCCTAGTTCAATTTACTTGGTGATTTCTATTTACTCTGAGTTTAAGAAGAATGGAATTTCACTTCACATACAGTCTACCTTAAAATAGATAGGTTTTGTTACAGTTGTATGTGAGTTTGACTTCCACTGCTCACATCAATTTTCCGCAAGGCAGAGTTCACAAATAAAAACTTGATTTTTGTTCAAAATTTATGGCCAACAGTGCATTCGCTATCTGCTTTTCCTTGGAAATACCAGTTGCTGTTTAGTCCAACAACTTTTCAGAGAATAATGTTTTTGTTATGACTAAATTCCCTTTCTTGCTTCTCTTAGGGATGTCCTACAGCACATTTTATACAATAACATGGTGTTCAGTTTTATAGAGCCATATAAATGGTTGAAAGCCACCAGATCAAAGTGCATCAAACAATAACAATTGGAATGTACTGCTTTGCTAATGGAATGTCTAGTGCTTTCTACAGTCTTTTTAAAGACTTTATAAAATTCAGCTTAAAAAAATCTGGTGCCAACTTAAAATGTGTCTTCCTTAGAGCTACTGATTTGGGCAAGGCCAATTTGTGCCAGATAAACCTTTCTTTACAAACATGCAAACAAACAAAAACCCCAAACAAAACAAAAAAAAATCCCTTCCTATATTTAAGAAGGGAGGAAGAGAAGAGAGGAAATAAAGATAATATTATTTCCATTGGTTTTAATTTTATCATTTGTTTTCATAAAGATGTGCTGTTTCTGCTTTCTCCATCGCAATGTCAAAAGAGCAATTCAAGTGGGTTGGCCGTCATCACTGCAAACACATAAAAAGAATTCAAAGGCATGTTTTAATCCAATTGAATGAAAGCCAAGAGAAACAAATGCAGGATATTTTTTCTTCTTCTTTTGCATAGCACTACGTGCCTACACCTAGCCACACAATATGAACACTTTGGAACAATATTTTTGGGGAAAAGGCTGGAATCGCATCTGACCCAAACTGAAGCTAGAAGAAGCCTCCTCAACCCTTCCACTCTCAAATAAGTGTTTGTGTTAACAGGTTTATTTTAGTGGTCCACTGAATAATACTGTTTTCCTAAGACAGAGATGGCCAAATTGGGTGACCATCACTTTCTTGTATGGGTGGAATGAGACAGTTTATTCCTTTTTGTAAAATATTCTTATTTTAGGAATGTGGGATTTTTTTTCCTTGATTCTTTTTTCCTTCATCAATCTTTGGGAGTCTTAGGAGCACAAAGGAGATGCAAACTAGGATCAGTGATGTTGGGAATACTAGTAGCCATTCCTGTTCTAAGAGAAGGATAAGTACAGTTGGCACCGCCAGATGTTTCTCAACTTCTGTTTCCTTGTTAAGTGGGGAGCCATGATGGGAGCTGACATCCAGTATTATCTAGAGGATCATGCAAGAAATTTTATCTATATAATCAGGTGTGGTTGGAGTTTCTTAGGGTAAAATACTCACAAAACAGAATTGATCTAACCAGACCTGTTGGGTCTCTAATGGAGACAGGTTACCCAGATCAACCATCTGGATAAACAAATGCTAGATTTCTATGATAAATTCATGGTCCCACCTCTTTATAGGTTCTTCATTAATGAAACCTGGTTGTTCTTTCAAACCAAGGAAGCTGGACAATTGTAGTGGCCAGTTTGGCTGGGAGAGTAGCCATATTTTTATTAGTGTTAATTTTTTTAATCACAATTCCCAGTTCCATAGTAATGTTTCTAGTTACTGTTTTCTTTGTATGTTATATATTGGGAGGCTACCATTAGAACCAGTAGATTGGAGCAGCCTATAAATAAGCTGATAAAGTAAGGAAGCAAGTATAACTGAGAAATGAGGAAATGGTGGAAGGTTTGAGGTGATTTCAAGTCCTTTTTAACTCCTACTGACTATCTGGACTAGTTCCTGCAGTTTTCTGGGCAAGATTTTAGAGTAGCTTGCCACTACCTCCTTTCTTAGGCTGAGAGAAAGCAACTGGCCCACGGTCACCTGGCTGACTTTGTGCCTAAGGTAACAGTAGAAACTGTCCTAGTTTCTAAGAGGATACCTTAACCACAACATCAAATTGTCTCTCACAAGCAAGCAAGCAAGTAAAATAATTGAAAAATGGGAATGTAGCACATTGCAAAACAATCTCACTTTTCAGTATCATCTTCATTCTAAAAGAAAGTCTTCAGGCTTTATGTATATTTTAACAACAACAAGAAGAAGAACAATAGCTTGGTGCTTTGTTTAGAAGACAATGGTGAGCTACAGAACCATGATGGCGCAGAAGTTTGAATGCAGTATTGCAGGCTAATTCAGTTCACTGCCAGGAGTTTGATCCTCACCAGATCAAGGTTGACTCATCCTTCCAGCCTTCTGAAGTTGGTAAAATGAGGACCCAGATTGCTGGGGGCAATAGGCTGATTCTGTAAACCGCTTAGAGGGTGTTGTAAATTATGCAGAGGTACATAAGTCTAAGTCCTAGTGCTATTGCTAGTGCTACAAGATAAAAAGAGCATCCTGGATGATATGAAGAAATATTGTAGAGCAAGAGCTATTCTAGATGTAGTGGCAGAGAGTAGTTATATCAGTATCAGATTCGTGATTACCTCTGCCAACATTTGGCAATTATTTGGCACACTCAAAATTCCAAGCATGCTTATGAGCTCCAAAACATGAGGCGTTCCATTCCATCATATTAGTTGGGATGATACATATTAAGCCAGATTCACTGAGCTGTCCATGGTACTGAATCACAATTCTGCCTTTAAACCAGGAGTCTCTATTATATCAACCTTTCCCTGAAAGTCTTCATCAGCCATTGAATAGATCCAACTGATCCTGTAAAGTCCATTTATCCTTGGCATTTGGGTTCAAAGCTCAACACCATCATTAGATATAAAATGAAATCTTTTTTTAAAAAAAAAGTTCCTGCAGCTTAAAGACAGTATAACTCCCTGGCTGACCAAGCTAAAATTAGTGTCAAAAAGCTTCTTAAATAGAACTTTCCAAGGGACATCCACCTGCCTTTTTTAAAAATCTGATGCACAGTTGGAGCCTCCATTTTCCCCCCTTTTCACAATAATTTTTATGAACAGATGACAGAAAAATATGGCAAAAAAAAATCCCACCTACCCCCTCTGAAGCCCACAAGAGTTTATTTGCTGTAGGATTATAAAAATAATGTTGTGCAAGAAAGAATATTAGTAAAAATGCACATATAATCATTATTCAGATAAGAAAAGGGAACCAGATGGGTCTTATCTATGGGTCTTAATTAGGACACCTGGCCCCCTATCCCCTTTTGCATTTTCTCTCTGAAATTACTTAAGATGTTGATGGAAGGGAGAGATTTGATGTCATCGCAAATCCCTAAAACCTTTGTACCATTAATACACGGATTTACTAAAGCCTTCAGGGATATGGTATTTAGCAAAGATTGACAATAACGGAAACAGCTAGGGTGGTCAGCAAAGGAACATGCATGCTGATTTGTTTTTCAGCTTATAAAGACAGCAAGGAATTATAACAGATGGAGGGGAAGCAGAGAAGGTGAACACTTCATATTTTACAGCCTGAGACGTTAACAGTCGCATGATTTTAGCATGTGGCTTCATTCTCTAACATTATCCAACACCTTTCTTTAATCAGTGTGGTTTGTCAAAGTCATTGCTGCATTTAGAGTGATCCAGATATAGGCAGTCCTCAACATACAACCACAATTTATGTTGCTAAGTGAGAAATGTGTTAAGTGAGTTTTGCCCCATTTTACGATCTTTCTTGCCACAGTTGTTAAGTGAATCACTGCCGTTGTTAAATTAGTAACACGTTTGTTAACTGAATCTGTCTTCCCCCATTGACTTTGCTTGTTAGAAGTTTGCAAAAGGTGATCACATGACCCTGGAACATTGCAACCGTCATAAATACGAATCAGTTGCCAAGCATCCAAATGTAAATTACGTGACCATGGGGATGCTTCAATGGTCATAAGTGTGAAAAATGGTCATAAGTCACTTTTTTCAGTGCCGTTGTAACTTTGAACTTTGAACGGTTGTTCAAACTTTGAATTGTTATTAAGTCGAGGATTACCCATACTATCTGAGTGGGAGGAGGAGATAATACAGACAGAGAAAGAGAGAGAGAGAGAGAGAGAGAGAGATAACCAAAGCTTAAGGGGTTTGTTTCGGCGTTGTCACAAGTAAAATGGTGGAGAGCAGGGAAATGGCTTGTTTTATGACATTCCACCTCTTAAAGTGCGAATGAAGAAAAAAATAATTGTTAAACGTCCTTGTCCTTTTCCCTGGAAGCAACAACTAAAAATGTATTTGAAGAAATTTCAGCCTGGCACCATTTACAATCGAAAAGGGAGTATCGTGGTCAAAAGCGGATTTTCGTTGTCCTCTGGCAAATATATCACAGCCAGCTGACAGGCCTTTGGGTCACAGGACTTCTTTGATGCACAAAGAAACTGACAAGTGTCATGAAAAGGGCAGAGAAAAGAAAATACAGTAAAATGTGTTTTAATTCATCGACCCAGACATTGCATGGTAGCTTAAATGTTCAGCTTGTTCCAGAGGCAGAATAAAGCATTCTGAGACTACTGCTGTCTCTTCTCCTAGATTGCAGAGGAGATACTGATTTTGTTTCATTTTGATGCTGCTCCAAATTATAATTGGGTTGCCAAGATAGTAGTAACCTTACAAGTGTGATACAGTAAGACGATGTCAAAAAAAAAAAAAGAAATTTCATTTGAAAAAAAAAAAGATGCCATTGCGATTGAAACAGACATGACTTTCTGATATCAGCTTGTAGCAAACAATATCATTGCGAGTGTGGAAAGACAACTGTTCAAAGTCAAGGCCTGAAAGAAGGTACACAGTGTTAACACGCTGCTCTTTGTGACAGTGCAAGGAGCAGACAACATCTCAACAATGTCAAGGGGAGGCCAATGCGCATGGCACTGCAAATTTCAAAATTTCAAAGCATGTCACTGGAATCTATAACAGCTGATCCATAATGACTTGTTAAGGAGTTTATAGCATCTTGCTGTCAAGAGTGAAAATTCTGCAGAAAGAAATCTCATATACCATTGCATCCAGAAATGATCGGTTCTAAAAGTATGGCTCGTACATTGCATTTCTTCTGAGTTTTAATGAATACAGATAGTCCTCAACTTAAGACAGTTCATTTAGTGGCCATTCAAAGTTACAACGGCACTGGAAAAAGTGACTGATGACTGTTTTTCACACTTATGACCATTGCAGCATCCCCATGATCAGGTGATCAAAATTCAGATCCTTGGCAACTGGCTCATATTTATGACATTTTCAGTGTCTCAAGGTCATGTGATCCCCCTTCGCAGATCAATGGGGAATTAACAACCGTGTTACTAATTTAATAACTGCAGTGATTCACTCAACAACTGTGGCAAGAAAGGTTGTAAAATGGGGGCGAAAGTCACTTAACAAATTTCTCATGTAGCCACATCAATTTTGGGCTCGGTTGTGGCTGTAAGTTGAGGACTACTTGTAATGCATTTCCACAGGGATCGCTCTCACAGATCCCTTTCTCCCTTTGCTGATTGAAGACGTGGAAATGAAATATCAGCCCAGATAACTGAGATCCAGGGTAACATGAATAATTAATAAATGCATTTAATCAATATATCTAAAATTCACTATTGCTGATCCTAGTCCCTTAAATATTGAAATTCTACAATGGTTTCACTTCGGTACAAAAGCTACCAAAATGTACCACACTTTGTAAAGCCACAGTCTTCAGAGAGAACCTTTAATATCTTATTCTGGACCTTTTTTTGATTGAAGATGTAGTCATACATCTGCAGAATCACCTTAGGAAGATAAATCACCTGGAAGGTAACGCAGGCTGGATTACTGGCTTATCAGAGTCCATATGTCTTCTTAAGGCTTCAACTACCTACAACAACTTGGCTGGAAACACAGCTCTTGTGAGAGGTTAGCCAGACTGTATATGTTTGCTCTCCAAGATCTTGATCAATCCTGAACTTATTAAAACTCAGACAATTTTTATTACCTAATTCAGCAGATAGAGCTCAAATCTCAAACACAATACAGGTCTATTCTGCAGAGTTAAAAGGACATCCAGCAAAGGGACCATGTGGCAGTCCTGCATGGATCGGAAATACCTATGCATGACTAAATGCCTATATAGAGATTCTCAGTCATCCAAGTCATGGTTGTCCCAAAGGTGTTTTTTCAAGAAGTAACTGGACTTTCTTTGTTCTTTTTGGGAGACATTTCACTTCTCATCCAAGAAGCTTCTTCAGTTCTGACTGAAGAACTGAAAAGTCAGAAGTGAAGCAGCTTGGATGAGAAGCGAAACACATTCAACAAAATGTCCAGTTGCACCTTTGGGTCTAAGCCTGAGTAGATTTGAAAGGAGGGATCCCAGACCTTGTGGTAGTGAATAAATAATTTAGAACTGCATCATGGATGACATAGAAGAATTATCTATGGTAATTCATTTCTTTTACCTATCAAGATCTCAGAAACTATCACTCTTCCAAATACTTGAAAAGCTTCCAATCTAATTTGTACACTGTACATATGATTCTGTTGTACCTAATTTACTTGAAGTAAACCCTTGACTACTTACAGCATCTGAAAAAACTTAGCATGGGTTGGAAACATCTCCACACATTTCTGTCAAATCTAAGAAGCCTTAAATCAGATTCAGCTTTTTGTCTTGGCATTATTCTTAGCAAGCCATTCAAAGATCAAATGCCACCATCATTAGAGATCAACATCCCACAGTATATTTATACCATCTCTCACTCTACAATTTTGCAGACACTAATTGCAACAGACTGTGTGGATTTTTGCATGAATGTTCTCTCTCCCATACGCAAACACACTAACCAGTTCTGCCCAAGAAATAGCTACGATGTTTAAAAACCAGGAAGAAAGTTCACTTTCCATATTTCAATGGAAAGACATCTTAAATCATTTATGACCATGTTCAGATAAGAAATATCATCAATATTTATAATTAGTCAGTTTGAAATACAAAGGCTTACCGCCTACAACATTCAACCACCTTGTGAAACATTTATGAATTTGCCAGCTATTTTTTTTCCCATCTAAAGGAATTTCAGACTTTCAAGCTAGCCATGGGTCAGATGTGCTTGGCTGCTTCCATCTTTGAGCAGCTTAGTTTCTTCAAATCACAAATTCACCAATCGGTTCACATAGTCACCCAAACGCAACAACATGACACCTTCTCACTGTGGATTTGCTGAAGTAATAATAATAATAATAATAATAATAATAATAATAATAATAATAATAATAATAATAATAATAATAATAATAATAATAATAATAATAATAATAATAATAATAAAGTTGGAAGGGACCTTGGAGGTCATCGAATCCAACCCCCTGCTCAGGCAGGAACCCTACACCATTTCAGACAAAGTCTGCATTTCCACATCACAGAGCCTGGATTATTTTATATACCCTAGGTTATTGCTTAATACATTGTGCAAGAACAACCAATTGTTGCATATTTAAAAAAAACTACAGTTAGGAAACCGTGGTGTAGGACCAAGAGGCCAAAGGCACACATTCATACATGCAAGGAAACAACACTGAATACAAATTATAGCTTACAAAAACAGTTTTTAAAAACCATGATTTAATTCTACTAATTATGACAGTAATTTACAAATTATACTTTATGCAAGATTACATAAATTTGGCCATTTGTAAAAGAATGCCAAGGTAAATTTGGAAGGAAGGAAACTGAAATGGCAACTCGGTCCTGAGAAATTGGGAAGCATGAGAAAGAAACTCAAAATAGCCCTACCTTGATTCTGTTTGGTACAGGACGGAGCAGAGAGAAACTTTGACTTCTGTTATCATGCCCTACTACAATAAAGTAACATTCCTAGCATCCTGTTTCTGATCTGATCTACTTCAAAGGTTGAGAACATTGTTTTACATCCTGGTTTTACTTCTGTTTCCAGGTCATTACATTGCATTTTCTCCACATGCAGTAAATAGTTTATTTAATAATTTGGGGAAAACGATACATCTTAGCTAGTGATCAGGGATTCTACCTGGGTATAGATTGCAAAAACAATTTCCTTTCTCCTGCTCTTCCTTCTGAATCTAAACAACAGGCATTCAGAGGCAGTCGAATGCTAAATCTGAAGTTACCATAAAATCGTTATGAATAACAGCCATTACAGATCTAAAAGTTTCATGTGCACCTGGGCAACCTAATCATTGATATATCAAAAGCAATGGTTTCATCAAACCCTCTCCTACTTCCTATGGATACTTGCAATACATCTGTCCTAATCCTTCTCATCAGACAGTTGGGCGACAGGTGTAAAATTGTTCTGCCACCAAAAGAAAACAAAATCCATTTCCTCTGGCAATTTTCTGCAAGGACACCCCCTTCCCCCCGCCCATGAATGTGCAATAAGTTGTGGAAATAAATCTGAAATATCACCCAGAGACAGCCTGTGCCAAATAGCCAACAGGAAATTTGTTTTTGGCTGATCAGAATGCCAATGGGTGAAACCTCTTAATGTGCATTTAGGCAAGGACCGTGGTGTTATACCAAGTGTTCCTTTAGGAAAGGAATGAATAGGGAATGTGTAAGTATACCTTCCTGGAATGAAGAAAGAAAGAATTGCATGTTGTGTTTCTAAATCCCTCACTATATATTCATTTTGTGCTTTGTGCAGAGAACCTCGGAAGTGGATGTTATCAAATCCATTTTACAGATGGGTAAGCAGCCAATAGAAAGAAAATACATAGGGGAGTATAAGCAGATCTGAAAGCACAGGAAAAGAACCAATTTAGCTTTACATTGCAACTATTACACTGTCTAGTGTGAATCAGTTTTGCTGTGAAGATAACTTAACCTAGGCAGTAATAAAAAGTTGGATATACTGTATATGTGTGGCAGTCACCACATCGTCTCCCCTAATTTTTTCCTACTTGATATCATTATCGAAAAACCATGCTAAATACAATTCCTACCCCACTTCCTACCTACCCATATTTTTAGATTTCATCAGTATCATACATGCATACATTAATCAATCATTTTTCCTTTACTAGCTGAGTATTGGATCAGAGAAAATCTGCCTTTGTTAGGGACACTAAATCTTTCAAAGAGAGAAAGAAAGAAAAGGGGGAATGATGAGCAGGCATCAAGAAATGCCAAGAAATGGCTCCTTTTAATTTGGGTGGTTTGAACAAACCATAATATCTTGGCTCGCTAATAATATTAAGCCAAAAATCATGGTATGTTCAAAAGCTTAGATAATCCTACCTTCACTTACTTGAACCAAGTCTTATTTTTATCCTAACCCCAAAATCTCTCCCCATTATTACGTCTTTTTGAAATGAAGATGTAGTGGAAATGATGTACACAATGGCTGGGTACATTAATAATCCAAACTATCCTATGACTTAATAGGATAAGTGGATTTATGTGAACATTCATGTGTCATTTGGAATAGAAGGAGTAGGATGAGAGTACAGTAGGATGAGGAAAAAAAGAGAAAGGGGAGGTTTTCCCAAGCACCTGATTCTGTCCAGATGAATTCCAGATTCATTCTAAATTCTACCTATTTTTAAGGTTGAGAAGGCTACACAAAGACACAGAATCATGTTAAAAAGCCTAAAAGCAACTGTGCTGGACTGAGATCACACCATCACCCAGGTTTTCCATTCTGGTGTTGTCCAGATGCATTATACCATACCTTCCACAACTTCAATTCTATCTTCTGAAAGAGTCTATACTGGAAAATTCTAAGAACCTGCCATCTATTTTTTTCTTCTTCTAACAGAGCCATGGTGGCACAGTAGTTAGAATGCAGTATTGCAGGCTAACTATGCATTCCCACCACCAGGAGTTTGATTAAAGAGAGAAGGATTAAAAAAAAATTAAACAAGTAGTATGATAAAGCCAACAGAACATCTTTGACCAATTACATCATTTGAAAATTAAAAAAAACCTGAACAATTAGCTAACAATTAGCTATTCATAGGTAGGCATCAGGAAAAAACAACAACAAAGTTTTAGAAGTTTTAAAAAATCTCTGTGAGTAAGGAGACCTGCTCTGCAGAAGAAAAACTAGGCAAAATAATGAAGTTTTCTCTGTATGCTGGCTTACCCATGTTTATAAATATTTCCAAAAGGCATAGAAATATCTGAAGAAAGAAGAAACCCTTTTGATCTATCCTGCATGAATTGTCCTTCTAGAATGAGCAATGGGCTTACAATGCCCATGTAATACCGTTAATTAAGCCACACAATATTTTTGGGTTCAAATTTTAATACAAATTTAACCAATCTACAGTTTCTGAACCCATATCAGAAATGAAACACCATTACATGTAGCTCTTGACTTAGCACCACAATTGAGCCCAAAATTTATGTTGCTAAGTGAGAAATTTGTTAAGTGAGTTTTGCCCCATTTTACAACTTTTCTTGTCACATTTGTTAGCTGAATTACCACAGTTGTTAAATTAGTAACACTGTTGTTAAGTGAATCTGGCTTCCCCATTGACTTTGCTTAACAGGAGATCACAAAAGGGGATTGCATGACCCCGGGACATTGCGACCGTCATAAATATGAGTTAGTTGTCAAACATCTGAATATAAACTGAATGACCATGCAATGGTCATAAGTGTGAAAAATAGTCATAAGTCACTTTTTTCAGTGCTGTTGCAGCTTTGAATGGTCACTAAATGAACTGTTGTAAGTTGAGGACTATCTACATTCATTAACATCCAAACATTTTCAAATCTTGAGATATAATAAAGGATAGAATGAATGTAAACAGTAGAAAAGAAATGAATTAGAACTCAATTTGCTCTTGCCTATTCAATAGGTTCAAGTTTTTATCTTTAACTCTTCCAGGTCTACAATATCAGCCACTATAAAGCAAAAGTAGGTGCCCTAAGGATCTTTTGGACTCTTTCCCAAATTCTGATTGTTGGTCATGTTAGCTGGGATTGTTTGGATTTGAACTTCAAAAATATTTAGAGTGTATTGGGTTGCCTACTCTTAGGACAGATAATACTATTGTCTAGTAAGTTCTATTAAACTTCAGGTCCTCTTTACTGGGATTATTGAAACAACTCACTTTCATAAATAACTATTTGATGATTGCTTCTTCTCATTAATCATTATTAGAACTAATCTGATTTTGATGTAAGCAGTTGCTAAAAAAAATAGACACTCTCTGATTTGTAGAGTGGAAATTTGTCATGTTCTATCTGAGTTTACCCACAAGCAGATGATAAGGGAAGGGGTGGGTCCAACATTAGTTCATATAATATATTGCTAAACCACAAATTGGCATTAAAAATTGTAATTATGATTTTACACTTATATTCAGCATTTCTTCACAGCGCTTAGGTGGTTAAATAGGAGACTGTGAAGGATGAAACTTTGGCAGTTACATGCCCCTGAGATTCAACTTGCCTTTAGATTAAAGGGAGGGTGTTACTTGTCAAGTGGGTTAGATAGAGAAATGAAACTTCTTCAATTCAGTTGAAGATCACGAGAGCCTGAAGCCTTGTCAAGGACACCAGAACAGCTGTGGATTTGAAGCAGATGGTTCCCATTACAAAGTGAACTTGTTGATATGGATTACATAAGACATTGGGGGTTTGGCTGGGAAAATTATTGTTTAAGTCTATGAATTGGTGTTGGAATCTCAGAGTTAGTTTTACTTCGACATAACCATGCAATGTATTCAATAAACAGTAAGCTTTTCGGAAAAAGAATAAACCTGAAGTTTTATTTGGATTCTCAAACTGGATGTTGACAGGGACTTCCTCATCTTACCACCACTATAAGCTAGTTTGGGCTTAAAAACAATGTTTGGCCCAAAGGCATCTTGGGAACTTCAATGATCAAGTGGGGCTTGACCCTGGAACTCCATAGTTCCTTTCTATTATCTTAGCCATCACAAAAAAAAAAAATCTCCTTCTTGGGTCTCTAGGAAAACCAAGTAGCCACAAAGCTTCTTTTACAGAGTGTAGAAATGGCCCATTTTGTGTACCCTGTGTTTCTGTTGCCACATTTAAATATTTCACTGATGTTTATTGTTGTACTCCCTTCAGCATTTTTGTGTGAAATTTACACTTTGGGGAAATTAAGAGAACCATTTTGCATAAACCCAATTTATAATAGTTGCATCAGGGCAGAGAGTTTATCTCCACCAATGAGGATTAATATGATCTTTAGAAAACACTAGTGGCCTTCCCTCGCCTGACGAGATAAATGTGTTATCCTATTGTAATCCCACACGTATTCTAAATCTGTGTCTTACTTATGCATATTTATAAAAATGATATATTGCATTTATTAAATATTAAATGGATTACAAACTTGAGGAATTCTTCATGCATTTATTTAACAGCTAGGATTTTTTTTTTAAAAAAAAAAACTTGGAATATATAAATGTCTTCTTTTCTTTATGTTCACAAAAGAGTTCTTCCGCTGGCATTCTCAATAGGCAGATCTGTAATGATGGAGCTTCTGATGTTCAAAAAGTGCAGAGTGAGAAAAGAAGAATTTGACTCTAAAGACATTCTGACGCTAGACATATATAAATGGAGACAATTTTATGGATATCCAGAGATCTATTCAAACAAAAATTGGGTTCCTACCATCCTTCTTTGTTTGACTGCAGCTTATTGAATAAATGACAATTGGCTGGGTTCACATAATGCATTAAGCTATAAACTATAGTTTATTAATCATAATGGGAATTGCAGAACATAATAAACCAAAACAATCATGTAAGAGCTTAGCGTGCTGCTTGAATCAGGTCAATATAGCAAGGACTCAAAAAACACTAATTGCTGTGAGATGCCACTCTCCTTCCTCGTTCTTTCAATTTAATAGTTCTTTATAGTAATTCCGCAAGTTAAAAAAAAGTCCATAAACAATTTTGCTTTGAACTGGAATAAAAAAAAAAACCATCAAAATGAAATCATCAAGGTCGGCAGGGCATGACGGCAGATAGCACAACAACATTTTGCACACTCAGATTTGTTGGACGTAAGTCCGGTTCATGTATTATGACAACCATACAACTATCACTGCATGATTTCTTTGTTATTATTTCAGCCAGTGCTGAAGGTTAGATATTTCTAGTACAGGTTGTCCTTGACTAACAACCACAATAGAGCCCAACATTTCTGTTGCTAAATGAAACATTTGTTAAGTCATTTTTGGCCCATTTTACGGCCTTTCTTGCCTTAGCTGTTAAGTGAATCACTGCAGTTGTTGAGTTAGTAACATGGTTGTTAATTGAACCTGGTTTCTCTCTTGACTTTGCTTGTCAGAAGGCTACAAAAGAGGAATTTGATGACGTGATCATGGGGATGCTGCCATGGTCAGAAGTGTGAACAAGGCCATAAGTCACTTTTTTCAGTCACTAAATGAACTGTTGCAAGTCAAGGATTACCTATACTGATGTCATGGTTCCAGAAGAAGAAGCTCTTCAAAGAACTTTGAGGCACAAAAAAACTATATAGAGCATGTGATTGGCACAAACAATTTTTACGGTCTTTTTGACTCCCTTCTGTCTCCAGGCTGACATGGACACTGATTAAAACACATCCAGGTTGTAATATTTCCTGCAAAATCTACACCCTTTCAAAACAGATGCCGGTCAGCACCTGTCAGTTTTCCCACAGGGGTCGGTATAAAAGCTGCTTTGATGCTTTTTGAGATAATGTGCCAGCAGTCTAGTTCTATCTCAGGTCACTTATCTCACTTAAGATTCAGCATGTTCCAAACATTCCCCAGTGTGTAATAAATCTAAATCTTTCTCCAGGTACTACCATGTTATCTGTACATTGAGAACTCTGACCTCCGTCTGTCTAGCTTGTGCTATGCACGGAACTATGTTTTACAACAATTTCTTGGCAGTTCCAGGCCTCAATCTGGTCTCTTGTTGCCTTCCAATACTGGCTGACTATATTACCATATTATTAAATCAGGGATCTCCTAACCTGACAGTGATAAGACTTATGGAGATGGCGCATGGAATCCACACTTTCTCACCAAGCAGGCTAGCCACCATGCAATCTATATGCTGTCACAAACACATTTATCTGCATAGTCAAATCACCCACAACCCACAACCAAAAACCTATCACTTCCAGAGAAATAACTTCAAACCAACAGGACACGGGTTAATCACCGAAGCATTGAATGCCTCATATAGGAAGATATTGCTTATTCTTGAAATAATGTTCTCCTTTCCCCCCAAAACCTTATTTTTCTTGATAGCAAGGGAGCTATCATCCTAGGAGTGGATGAATAGCAACAGCACTTAGACTTTATACTGCTTCATAGTGCTTTACAACCCTCTCTAAGTGGTTTACAGAGACAGCATACTGCCCCCAATAATTTGGGTCCTCATTTTACCAACCTCAGAAGGATGGAAGGCTGAGTCAACCTTGAGCTGGTCAGGATCGAACACCTGGCAGTGAGCAGAGTTAGCCTGCAATACTAACATTCTAACCATTGTGCCACCCCTGCTTTTCTGTCACATTCTGAAAGATTTCATCCATGGATCTCCCCTGAAACCTACACAGCTCCTTTTCAGCTCCAGTTTACAGGCTCCCATGCCCAATTGTCCCAGTCCCTTTTGCATAGCTATTTACAGGCTCTGGTGTAGAGATCCTAGCTCTTCTTTCCAGAAAGGAGACATTTGTGATTTATTCAGTAAATTATGATTAAGTAAGTCATAGCTTAAGATTAGGGTAGAGGGCCATCACAGATTTGAATTAGTTGACATTCTGCTACAAAAACATCAAACAAATGTAATTTCAGCAGACTACAATCAACACCTAATTTATCATCTATAATGGGTAAGGCAGCAATTCATAACGGCAGGGTTGTCAAGAAAACAGCATGCATTTATCCATGATACCTATCTGAGAGAAACTTAAGAAAGAAAGAAAGAAAGAAAGAAAGGAAGGAAGGAAGGAAGGAAGGAAGGAAGGAAGGAAGGAAGGAAGGAAGGAAGGAAGGAAGGAAGGGGAAAGGGGAAACGAAAGGAAAGGAAAGGAAAGGAAAAGGGGAAGGAAAAATGCAGGGTTTGGAAAAGAACCTAGTTGCTTACTCTTCTCATACTTAAGATCTGGGCAGCAGTTAGAAATTAACCACTAGGTGTATTCTGTGCTACCCTGATGGAAAATGACAAATTAAATAATTAAAGCAAACATATTACATGAATATTGCTATATTGACAACACTATGTTTGTGCCGGGCCACCTCTATGAAAGAACAGCAGGGTATTCTTGTGATGGGGTACAATGTCACACAGAAAGTGTGGTTTTCTTCTCAGATTTTACTGTAGTGATTTGATATAATTTGAACTAAGTGACATGTTTCTTCCTTGCAGAATAGCAACATCTCAGTTAATATATGCTGAACTGATTAACTGCATTATTTAATAGGAAGAGCTTCCAGGAGATTGCAAGATCTCTTTGATAATGAAATTCATACTAGGATTTAAATTGGCTATTGTCTTTCACCCCCTCCTCTCTATAAATAAGATATTTGCATAAATGGTTTAGTTTTGTTAGGGAGGAATGCATGTCTGATATTTGTTTACTTTCAATTTCATATTTTCCAATTACAGTGCTGGCTTTTATAATTATTTTACTTATATTTAATTAATTGGCGTTGCTTTGTATATGTCTAAGGATTATATATATTCATTGCTGCATACATGAGGTATGCAACATTTATATTTTACATATTTTGCACTTTATGATTTTCACTCTAACCATCAGAACATCACTTGTTCCGATTGCTCCCAAGTGAAACCAAGAATTCAACTTCTGTAAATTGGGAACATACTTTTGAAAACTTCATGCTTGATGGAACTCCATTTTATACTCACTCTTGCACACATACATACACAAACACATATATATACACAGAGACACACAGACAAACAAACAACCTATAATCTTTGACTTGACTTCATTACCCCTTTGGAGATTGATCTTCTGAGTTTTTGTAAACTGCTTAAGACTAGTGAAAAGAAAGACGAGGGGTGACATTATAACAGTGTTCCAATATTTGAGGGGCTGCCATAAAGAGGAGGGGGTCAACTTATTCCCCAAAGCACCAGAAGACAAGACAAGAAGCAATGGATAGAAACTAATCAAGAAGAGAAGCAATCTGGTATTAAGGAGAAACTTCCTAACAGTGAGGACAATTAACCAGTGAAACCACTTGTCTTCAGATGTTGTGGGTGCTCCAACACTGGAGGCTTTTAAGAAGAAATTGGACAGCCACTTGTCTAAAATGGTATAGGGTTTCTGCTTCTATAGGGACTTGGACTAGAAGACCTCCAAGATCCCCTCCAACTTTGTTATTCTGGTTATTCTCTCAAATTTGGGTTAGAATGGGAATAAAACCCTTTAGTGGGTTATATATACTGTATATAAGCTACCAAAAATTACTATGGAATCAGATGACCTTGACATTGAAGAAATAAAGAAACAAACCCCAAATATGATTTGTTTGGCTTTGGCATACTTCTTTGGCATGCCTCAACCCAGGTATCTAACCAAAATGGTCAGAAATGCAAAACTGAGTTGACAGCTGCTTTTCGAAAAACAGGAAGTTGTAATGCAGAGGCTGTCTTCCAAAATGTATAATTAAAAAAAAAAAGTATTGTAGTGAAAATACCTTAAATGGTAAGCAGTTAACAAACTCCTAATTCCATACTAGTTTTGTCTGCTTTACGTATTGTTCTAAAATCTTATGGGCATAACCAGTTAACATAAATAAATGATTTTTACTCATCATCCTGTATCCAGATTGTCCTTGCACTATTTTTACTAGAAGCTAAGGCAGAAGGAACATTACAAAAAGAATTGATGGTTGAGAATTGTTCCTCTACTGAGAAATCTCATTTGCTCAGATTTACTTAGCAGAAAGCAATTCTCCACCCTGATTCCATTATTGACTTAATATAGTGAATTCTCAGACATCAAACCCCAAACAGTTCTGCTGATGCTGGTTGGTGCGTACCACAACAGGGCAATAATAAATATAATAGCTGTACATTTGACTCATAATTGTACTTTGTGCCGCAATGTTTATCCTTTGTTAAACTAGCATTTTTATTTACTGAATTCATTGGTCAGAATGAGGCAGAGCAGTGATTTACCCCTCCTCCCACCAACTCAATTCACAAATCAATTGTCATGATTAAGGTGTACAGGCTTTGATGAAGCTAACTGCTGATTCAAAGGCTGAAAGTGATGTTTACTGCTGAGTTATTTGACTCTAGCTAAGGCTCCAGTGAGGGAGATACAGGGGGGTGGGTGGAACTACAGTAGAAAACAAAACCTCCGATTACAAATAGGGTTGCAGGTGAAACAGAAAGCCAGGAAGCAAATTATTAACACATCCCAAAGAGAGATGTGTCATTCAATAATTCCAATAGTTCGTTGGGCTTTTTGAAACAGTGCAAAATGATGCGCCATAGAAGATTAATTTCCTATCCGTTTAAAATGCAAAACTGATTCTACAGAGAGGGCTGGATTGTAATCCCATCAAATCCTCATTATCAATCTGCAGAGAAACATTCGGTTATTTCCTGAATAATTACTGAATATGTAACCCATTTTTATATGTATTACGTATGGCCAAATGTGTTGCACTTGGTAACGATTTGTCATGTCTTGGTTGCATGATAGGTTACTTCAATAGCCTCTATACGGATTTACCCTTGAAAACTGTCCAGAAGCTTCAGTTAGTGGGAGAAACTGCAGCTAGGATTACAGGAGTACATAATACTGAGATAGTTTTATAAGTGTGCTAGAAGATCTTCGTTGGTTGCAGATAGCTTTCATTTGGATCATTTGGATGAATAGACCAAATATTCATTTTTGTTGGCTGCTGCAATTCTAAACAGGCAAAGAACAATCACATGTTTAAATGTAGAATTCCTTCCAAAACAACTTCATCTATTTGAATTAGTTCCTGATTACTATATTCTATTTGACTAGTTTCTAAAAAAAATGTTTAATCAACAAACAGGTGAATTAGGTTATATGAACACCAACACTGAAGCACTTTAAATTGAAAACTGATGACTGTCTCAAGATAATTTGAAATTTGCACAACTGTATATTTCCAATATTTGAGGGGCTGAGAGGATCAACCTAGGATCAAAGCAAGGCAAGACAAGAAACAATGGTTGGAAACTAACCAAGAAGGGAAGCAATTTAGAACTAAGGAGAAATTTCCTAACGGTGAGAACTATTAACCAGTGGAGTGGCTTGCCTTCAGAAGTTATGGATGCTACATCACTGGAGGCTTTTAAAAAGAGACTGGATAGTCATTTGTCTAGGATGGTATAGGGTCTCCTGCTTGAGCAGGAGATTGGACTAGAAGACCTTAAAGGTCCCTTCCAACTCTGTTATTCTGTTCTGTATGTTGTTGGTTTTTTAAAAAAAATCATTGTCTGTTGCACCACATCTCAATTTTTCTCATTCTGTGAAACCATTTTCCCATTTTAAAAAAGCATTCCCACCCCCTTTTTTTTAGTTTATCACTTTGTGGTTCTGAGCCAATTATCCCAAAATATTATGTGTTAAATCTACATGGAATTTGACCGTGTAAGATTCCTTAATTTGCCCTCCAATACAGAATGCTATTTGGCCTAATGCTTCACTGGCTATTTTTGCAGGAGACAACTTCTTCCGTGCAGATCTCTATCACAATTTCTATCTTTTATTTTTTTTTCCTTCACCAGATAAACTCTGTAAAGAGAATTGGAGGGATAGCCGAGCAATGCTCAGTAATTGGCAGTCCTAGGCATCATCCATCTGTCTGCACTCACAGATCCCATCAAGATTTCACTGCTCAAATTAGGACTTGCTGTTCTTCAATTCTCTTATCCAAGTTCCAAGGTGTGATTCCAGCAATGTTATAAATAGTAGAAGATGCTTTATTATGTGCCTTGCCTCAAAGGCAATCAACATGAGACAGTGGTGGGAGGAACCTCATCAATTTGCCCTCAGATAAATGGAATAAATAAGAGATATTGTGACTGTCCTTGGTTATAATTGTCATTTTAGTGAGTGGGTCGGTGACTCGCTGTCAAACTTCCAAGTTTGCCCATTTTTTTTATATTACTTCTGCAAAAGCCCCTTGCTTTCTGCTGTTTTAAAAGTAAAATATGCATTTTGAGCACACATCGGCTTGATGAGTATTGCTAATTATCTGGTTGGGTGTAACCAACCGTTCAAAATTCACCTCCGTGCATGCAAGCAAGGAGACCGATGATTTTCCTGTTCAGAGACTTCGTATCCAGATTTTCACTCTGAAAAGAGACAATGCTAGCATCTCACATTAGCAAGACAAAAGAAAGAAAAAAAGAAAGAAAATCTGCCAAAAGCAAACATAGAGAGAAAGAGAGAGAGAGAGCAAGGGTGATGACCAACCAAGGTATAGTTACCAAAAGAAAGACCATGTCCTTAGTCAATAGAGACAGGATGAATGTAAGGCAGCTAATGTTTAGCTTGAGGTCTCCTTGAAAATCCATCACAATGCTATTGGAGCAATCAACATTCAGTTTATACCTGTGACGAGACAATCTGGGATCTGTGTTGTTGGCCACAAATAAAATGAATGTACTGTCAAGTTAAATTTATGTTAAGAACATTTATCTTCCCAAATAAGGTTAGGCTAAAGTGATTGCCATTTATGATGATCTATAGCTATCTCAGCAAGTGGAGCGCTGGTATTGATCTTCATCTTCTTTCAATATTTCTAGTAATTTTCACTCCTAGAATATCTAATTTAGATGGGTTGCCATTTATACAGCTTTTTTTTCCCTGCCTCTTGTCAAAGTAAGCTTCTGCTTGTTCTTGTTATTTCTTCCATCCATGGAGAATAATAAGATGGAGGCAAGATCAATTTTCACCTAAGTGGGATCCAAAATCAGAGTACTTACTAGATCTTTCTTTCTTTCTTTCTTTCTTTCTTTCTTTCTTTCTTTCTTTCTTTCTTTCTTTCTNTCTCTCTCTCTCTCTCTCTCTCTCTCTCTCTCTCTCTCTCTCTCTCTTTCTTTTCTTCTCCTCCCCACCTCCACCTCCTTTTTCTTCTTCGTTTTTTTGTCATGTTCTTCTTATTGTTCTTTTTCATTCTTACTCTAGCCTACAGCTTTGATATTCCTATGGCTATTTTAAAGCATGGAAACAATCCTATTTTATGATATGCTTTTGAATGGTAGTGAAGCATTCTTAAAGTCAACTCCATTAGTTGCGAAAACCATTTTATTTGGCTTTTATTTTTATTTTTTTTACAAATGTTGCAGGGGAGAGAAAAAAAACAAACAAATGCATGTGAAGAATTGTGGCAAATGTTTATTAAATGTCTTTTAATTAAATCAAATTTAATTGTGATGCCCATTTGTCTTGACCTCAGCCATTTGTGGGAACACCGAAATAAATGATCTTGCACAAAGTTCAAGGATATTCTCAGTCCAGAAAACCATGCACAAATACATAGCATCTAGTAAACTCAAAGCAATCTGCTACAAATAATAGAGCTCAAATTAACCTTAACCATGCTATATACTCTGACTCTCTTTCTAATTCAGACTTACTTGTTATTACTGCTGCTGTGTGAGAGAAAGAGATACACGCACCACCAAAAACAACACAGGGATTGTTGTTCTCTATAAGCAAGCCAACTTAATATAGGAGACACAGGATATAGCAATCTATATTTCAGACTCTAGCATGTAGTAATTTTCTACTCAAAAGGGCAGCTAGTCAACAAGAATGGATACCTGGAATTGAATGTTCTTGCTTCCAGAGCAAGGAAGACAGGAGAAAAGTACTAAATGTTCATTGCTGGTATGTGTGTTTTTCCCCCCAACCTACTTTAAAACCTTTTTATTCCTGGTAAGATCATCAATAATCCCAGCTTTTTTTGGGGGGGGGGGAGGCGATAGAGACTGCTATCATTAGTAGCAAAGTTTTATTTAGAAGGTAAAAAAATATACACACAGTATTGTAACTTAGAAAAACAACACCAGATTGTTTGAGCCTGTTAACCAAACACGACTCTAAATGATGAAGTGCAGGTAATAAGTATTAAGCAACAGCAGTAGCAATAGCACTTAGACTTAAATACTGTTTCATAGTGCTTTATAGTCCTCCCTAAGAAGTTTACAGAGTCAGCATATGCCCCCCCCCCACAATCCGGGTCCTCATTTTACCAGCTTCAGAAGGATGGAAGGCTGAGTCAACCTTGAGACAGTCAGGATCGAACTCCAGGCTGTGGGCAGAATTAACCAGCAATACTGCATTCTAACCACTATGCCACCCCTGCTTTTAATAAGTATTTAATAAGTATTAATAAATACTAAATAACTATTTACTGAATACTTAATATGATTAGCTCCTAGATGCATTTTCCAGGGTTTTTTTTTTTTAAAAAAAAAATTCAGGTGCCATTTTGGTTTAGATAATCATATAATTATAGTTGAATCAAGGTGCTGTTTCAGAGCATTGTGAAGGGCTGAATTGTGAAGAATTGAAATCCATCCATTCATCCATCCATCCATCTCTTTATGTAATAAATAGGGCTAAAATGGCACCTGAATTTTTAAAAAACAAAACAAAACTGGAAAATGCATCTAGGAGCTAATCATATTAAGTATTCAGTAAATAGTTATTTAGTATTTATTAATACTTATTAAATACTTATTAAAAGCAGAGGTGGAATAGTGGTTAGAATGCAGTATTGCTGGTTAATTCTGCCCAAAGCCTGGAGTTCGATCCTGACTGGTTCAAGGTTGACTCAGCCTTCCATCCTTCTGAGGTTGGTAAAATGAGGACCCAGATTGTTGGGGGGAAATAAACTGCTTAGAGAGGGCTGTAAAGCCCTGTGAAGCGGTATATAAGTGTAAGTGCTATTGCTAAGTGCCACGTGCTAAATGTTTCCCTGTCAACTATGTGATTCTAGGGCACCATGTTCATCTCCATTTCCTAGCCGAGGGAGCCAGTGTTATCCGAAGACAAGTTCCATGATCATATGCCAAAGACCCCCAGAATACTGTTACCTTCCCACCGAAGTGGTACCTATTTATCTACTCGCATTTGCACACTTTTGAACTGCTAGGTGCTAAGTGGACAGGAGCTGGGGCAAGGAACAGGAACTCACCCGATTGTGCAGAGCTCAGGTCTTGAACCCAACCTGTCAGCTCTCCAGCTGACAAGCTCAGCATCTTTAACTGCTGAGCCATTGCACCCCCTACAAGTGGCCCCCTAGTGTATGTACAAGTGGCATATTATGTCTACGCAGTCCAAGTGTTCCTCTTTAATAAAGACAGAATATAAATTGGAGTCCTTGGCCCTATGCAAGTGTCAGCGCACATATCTGCATTTCTGAAGGGCTCTTTTACAAGACAATTGATCTATTTGTAACAGTGTCAGGGAGAGACAATATGACTGGCATGAAATCAGGGGGTTGAGCTACCTATCACAGCTCAACTAACCTTTTTGAACCAAGCAGTTGGAATAATGGTTTAACAGAGAACAATAAAACTGCAGCAATGGCAGGTCAATTATGCTCACTTGCTGGCAGTGAGTGGCATTTACTTATTAATTTAATATGCAAAGCCAGGTGGAACATCATCATTATCATAGTGTGCTGCTAAAGTATGGCATTCCTCTTGAAATTAAAACTTCCTCTTAAAATTTTGGTTTTTAAAAAAGACAATCCTGAATCAAAACCCGACTTTCTCACCCAAAGACACTAGTGTTTTTTTCCCCCTCTCTTTACTCTTCATTCACTTGGTTATTTTCTGAAAGCGTTGTTTAATCAGTTGCTTTATTGCTAGTGTTTAGTTTATTGGTTTCTGTAGCTTTAATCAATCTAATAAATTTGCAATTTCCTAGTGTCCACTAAAATCATCTGCTGCAAATCATTTTTTTCTTTTTCTCACTTTATGTCTGTGGTAGAAACTGGAAACTACAACTTCAAGAGCTTTCTTACATTTTCATCAAGATTACAAAAGTACATCATCTACCAGAACCTAGAATAGAATAGAATAGAGCTGGAGGGGACCTTGGAGGTCTTCTAGTCCAGCCCCCTGCTCAAGCAGGAGACCCTATACCATCCCTATACCAACTGTCAGATTCAGGAATAAAATCGCAAATAATGTCACAAATTTTAAAACTTTCTTAAAATCTTCTCTTAATTAAGCTTTTTTTTCCAAAGGATTCTTGAACTTTAAATCAAAGTCTCTTTCTTGTTTTTTTTTTTCTGTAATCCCAAAAGAAGGTTTAACTCACTGCAAAGGGTCTTATCTTTGTCACAGAGGAAATCTCTCTATCTGTAGGTTAATTATCTCCCAACATGGTTAAGAAATATGAAAGTTATATTTCGGTATGGAGAAGATGGATAGATTATATTCAAAAAAAATATGGGACCGAAAAGTTCCATTTGGCTTTTGGGTAACATTTTAAAATATTTTTATCATTATTATTTTATTAAGTGTTTGCATAATAGCTTGTATGATTTTATTATAATTTTGACTAGTAGTGTTGTTTACTAGTTTGTTTGTTTTTTTCTTCTTTTAATAATGTATTTCATTTTAATTTTAACTTATTTAAATTTGTTTTAAAAAATGAGTTAAAGTGTGTTATAGATTTGGTTATATAATTAGTTGGTTTATGTTATTTAGATTATGATTATTATTTGTAACCCTGTGAACAGCTCTGGGAAGTGGGGGGGGAGGGGGTTGTAGGGGTGGGGGGGATTTATATTGTAAACTTTATAAAACTTTAATAAAAAAAAAGAAATGAGGAAGGCAGGTGTTTCAGTCCCTTTTTGTGTGGAATAATTAATGTGTCATGTGTCTGAGTAACGAAACACTTAAAAGGACTTTCAGGCATGTTTTCTCCTAAAAGCATTTATTAAGATTACAATATGTCAGCACAGCATGGTGGAATGCTTAGGTCTGCTTCTCTTCCGTTATGCATAACATTCCAAGCATTTTCCACTCCCTTATTGTAAGGTCATGGTTCACATCTTCCAATCAACTTGGAAGATGTGATTTACTTCCGGTTTCTTTCTCCCGGGCTATCCTTATGCTCCTCCCTCTTTCCCAGTTGCTGGTTTAACTANATATATACCAGACAGTTCTGCACATTGTCAAAGCAAGAATATACAGTATTTGCAGCGTTGACATCATGATGTTCCTATGATTGGCATAACATTACTGGCAACTGCACATCAAACTGAAATGGAATGCTGTTGACACACAGCCATGGGCCATCAAGTAAAATAGATACAACTGAAGTGAATTTCCCAACATGCTACCTGGGATAGCCCAGAGGTATAGTTCAGTAACATCTGTGAGATCACAGGCTCCTCATGCATGAAGCAGAGGAAGGAATCAAGCCAGAAGGGTCAAGTCAATGGGGAAATATACCATACTTGTCCAGAAAGACAAAATCCTATCCTGAAGTAATTGCTTTTCAAAAGAAGTCTTCTAGACTGGCAAAAGGAATTGAGAAACTCCAATTCTTCTTTAGGATAATACAAAGCTGAACGTCACAGTGGAACAAGACTGATTAGGATTTGACAGAACAACCTGATTCCCTCTGTTATACATTCGCTTAATTGTCTGATACAGTATGATTAAATACTTATGCCTTTTACAAAAAAAAAGAAAAAGAAAATCCTGCAAATTGTACCAATTAAAATTGTCTTGAATTGCAGCAATCATTCAAGGAGATTTTTTTTCCCTTGTCATTGACTTGAGCTTATATTACTTTAAAGTGTTTCTACGGTTTAATTTACTGCTGAATTCTATCCCAAACACAACTGGGATCAACCTTTGAGAAGGGAAAAACAATAAGGAAGAAAAATGCCTTTCTTTCAGCAGAATCTCTGCATACACAGCGAAACCGTGGCCGACTTTCATTAGATAGTATATTTCCACATTACTGTTATTCTTGGAAAGCAATTATTTAGCAGCTACATTTATATTTGCACCTAAGAGTTACGGTGAAGGCAGCCTCCAGAGTACAAGTTTCCTCAAGCAAGGTAGCAAAATGTGTTTGTGTGCGTGCGCAGGTGTGTGCCTATAAGTGTGCAACAGGAGGGCAGAGTTGAGTCCATACAGGAAGCAATGTCAGAGAAGCGGTGAGCAGAAGAGAAACTGGAATGAATTGACCAAGAGAGAAGAGCAAAAATTGTAAACAAGAGCATGGTGGGGTGGTTAGGTGGAGTGGTGGGAGTCCCTAACAGTATTATAGCTTCTCCATTGAAACTTTCTATAGCTTAAAATGACAGCAATCCTGACTTGCCCTCAGAATCTTTAATGAATAATTTCAGCTTCTCTTTCCCAAATCTTTTAAAATATTTAATACTGTCAGCCTCTTCCTAACGCAATAGTTTTGTCATGAAAAAGCTTCCTAATTTTAACAGGAGATATGGGAGACAATTTACCACTCCCTCTACCACTCCTTGTATTTGATGGCCTGGGTGGAACAGGGTGACACTGGTCACCTTTGAATGTCACAGAGGAAACCAAGATTACATGATGAGTTCTGCAAAGCCCAATCCTTAAAGTCAGCATCAGCCCACATTCCCAGATCCAGAGGTGAAATATATCTACATTGTCTTGCTCTGAACTTTTCCAATTTTATGTGTTCAATGATTTGATGGCAATTTGTATGTGCTACTTGCAAGAAACAAAGAGGAGGAATGCTTGAAAGGATGTCATTGAGAATCAAGTGGCATACAAGTTTATGGTTGGTTGTACAGCCAGGTAGATGTTTCGACTGGTTTTGCTGGTCAGCAACTGATAGCAAATACCATCTCTGCAAAGAAACTGAAGGAACAGTGGAAAACCTAGTTAACTGCTGCAAGATCATACAGACTGACTACAAACAACAGCATGACAAAATAGCAACAATGGTGCATTGAAATATCTGCAAAAAAACATTTGCCAGCACGCACAAACTGGTGGGGTCACAAAATAGACAAAATAATAGAAAATGAAGAAGCTAAATGGTCTTGGACTTTAGAATTCAGACAGACACGCATCTGCCACTTAACACCCCAGATTTTACAACTGTCAATACAAAGATAAAAAAAAAACCATCTAGAGAGTGGATGTTGCAATACCTGCAGATAGCAGAATAGAATAGAAAGTAAAAAGACTTGCAAATTGAACAACTGTGGCAAAAGAAAGCAAAAATAGTACCAATAGTAATAGGCGCATTGGGTGCAATCCCAAACAACTGGAGCACCACTGGAACACCATCAGCATTGGCAAAATCATCATCAGTCAATTGCAAAGGGCAGCTTTACTTGGAACAGCTTACATCCTCTTATGATGCTTTTAACACAATCAAACAACAACATCTGCCTCTTTCAGGTCCCTGGGAAGGACTTAACAGGTGGATAAAAATGCCAAATCCAGTCTGAACATTTGGCTGATTTTGCGGCCAACCTTAATAATAATAATGCACGTGGCAATATCAGATTAGCTCAGTTTGATTTGGAAAAGATTGTAAAACATTAAGAATTAACAAATGAAATACAGAAAATATAGAATGAAGTGGTGGACGTTTTTCCAGTAGTTATTGGAGCTTAAGGAGCTATAACAGTAGAAATGCCTAAAATGCTGGAAAATTGAATTTCATCTCATAACATTTGGTTTACATATAAACAAATTGCTTAAAAGCACATATACAGTATTTAGGTTTGGGGATTATTTTTAGACTTTGGGATAACGCTTGAACTGACCCTAAACCTTCAGAATTTGCTGAAAAATTCTTCAAAGGTAATATAACAATCCTATCATCACCAACAACAATTTATTAAACAGATCTGCCAGTGTTAGTTTTCTCTGCCACCTTACAAACCAATGGAAACAGAATACAATTAAAGTGCAGCTCTCCCTGTTTATTCATGTACTGTAACAGGTGGGAAAGAACAGGTGTCACTCAGCTTGTGTTTAACTAAATGCCAACATTTCCAGCAAATGTACTGCTAATTTAGAACAATCTGATTCATAGAAGTAATAAATAATACATCATCTCTTTCCATAGAACCAGTGATCAGAAATAATTGAGGCTGCAGATTAAATCCAGGCATCGGTGTAATTACTTTTTAGACAACTTGCACAAGCACACAGAGGAAGAACCCCTGATAGAGCTAGATGCATTTCCTGGTACTCACGGCCCAAAACAAACTAACAAAGGAGATGATCTCCACATATATACCATACAAAAACCCAAAGCTTACTCTTCCAGAGAGAAATTCCCTGAAGATGGGCTCCAGAACAAGTCCAAAGGCTTGGAAGACTAAATAGTGACTGACCCAGATTGGATCCTGCAACATTATCCTGGAACATGTATATTCACCTTCATTTGTCAAACACACATTTTTCCCAACAAAGAATCCAACATACATTAGACACCATGACCAATCTAAAGGCCCCGTCCAGCATTTTTCACAAACAGGCCACTAAGAAAGAATTAAACCTTTTCTCTGATCAACCCAGAAGAGAGTCCTCCTATGGTGGACTAAATTTCTGCTATTCGTTTTCCATAGCCACCAATTCGACCATAATCTGAGGCCAATTACATTATCAGCTCTCCTTCCTTGATGCTAAGCCGAACCGTTGCTGATATCTGATTCTTGGTTTTGCTTTTTGCTTTTTTTTTTAAATAAAAGTTCAAGAAAATAAGAGAGATGGAAAAAAAAAGTAAGATTCTTCTCAACTGATTCTCTTGCTGGCATCATACATACAAAAGCTATTACAGGCCAAATCCATCTATTTCCCACGAGGTATGAATAAAAGCCCAAGCTCGCTTCTTCGTGTTGAAGCAAACATTCATTTCAATTCCTTCTTTTCAAACTAATGTGATGGAAAGGCCAATTGACAATCCGATGGGGCCAATCTTTAACGTGATGTTTCAAGGAGCTTAGGGCAATCTAGGCTATTCAACTCTGATATGAAATGTGCGTTTGTGTTCAAGAACCTGCTCTACTCAGGATGTCTACTACCCCTGTAAGCCCAAGGATGGGGGCTGGGGAACTCAAACTCTAGGCCAGTGGTGGCGAACCTATGGCACGGGTGCCAGAGGCAGCACTCAGAGCCCTCTCTGTGGGCACGTGCGCTGTTGCCCTAGTCCTAGGCCTTCAGATAGGTTTTATAAAACCTTTTCACTTTAGGCCTCCACCGCCGTGTGCAAAAAAAAAAAAGATTCAATCAATCAATCAATTTCAACTTCTCGCGGGGGAAAAAAAATCTTGCAAAGTTGGAATTGATTGATTGAACTTTTTAGTCCCACCCAGTCTGCCATTACCACCGCAGCCACACCCACCCAATGGGCCACACCCACCCAATGGGCCACACCCACCCAGCACCCGACGATGCATAAGTGGGTTTTGGGTTGCAGTTTGGGCAGTTGGCCTCTAAAAGGTTCGCCATCACTGCTCTAGGCAAAAGCCTCATTTAGCAGATAAACCTGGAACGCCATAAAGAAATGTGAGATATTTCTTGCTATGGAAAATAATCATAACTTATGTTCCATAAATGATGAAGCGGGATCTGGATCTACTGAGTACAAAACAGACAAAAAGTAGAATATACAGGTAGTCCTCAACTTACAACAGTTCATTTAGGGACCCTTCGAAGTTACAATGGCACCGGGAAAAAGTGACTTATGACCATTTTTCACACTTATGATCATTGCAGCATCCCCATGATCACGTGATCAAAATTCGGACGCTTGGCAACTGGCTCATATTTATGATGGTTGCAGTGTCCCAGGGTCAAGTGATCCCCTTTTGTGACCTTTTGACAAGCACAGTCAATGGGGGAGCCAGATTCACTTAACAACCTTCATTAAACAAATGTCTCACTTAGCAACAGAAATGTTGGTTCAATTGTGGCCGTAAATCGAGGACTGCCTGTATATTCTCATTTACCATCATTTACTCATTTCTGATCTATGCATCACGTATACCACAATTACTCTATTCAGAAGGTTTTTATAGAATACTTACTTTGTGAACATTATTTGGAAAAACTGCAATGATCTTACAAAATTAGATAGCCAAACTTAACAATTATTTGGCTTTTCCCCTTGGTTATTGAGTGAGCCTAAGTCAATTCAACTCCAAATTAAACAGGGCTGAGGACATTTTAATGGAATCAGAAGTTGCAATTCAAATTGTCTCCCCCAATCAGCTAAAAGACCATAAATGGCATCACTGGAAAGGGATGACACTATGAGAAAGGAAGGGACATTTTTTTATAAAGCAAGCTTTGAAAAATGAGGAGAATTCATTAGCGCACTATAGTTTCCCATTTTAAGTGTGCATCCATGTGACATGATTCTTTGTGGGTTATTATAACTGGGCTTGCAGTTTCAACACTATGTGGGTGCAGGGGGGAAGATGCTCAGGAAATCAAGTTTGAGACAAGTAAAAAGTAACAAAAGATGTTACTTTATGCCCATTCAGACAATGATAGATCTAGGTCAGAACTGTACATATGGTTTGTTGAATAAGGTACAGTGGCCTGATTCACACATACATGGGTAACAATTACTGACTAATCTACAATGGGCTGAGTTTATACATTCAAAAGCTTAATCTATTTTTTTTTTTACACAACACAATGGCCTGGTTTCACATTGGAATGTAACCTATGACAAGTAGAAACAAAGGCCATCATGGCTTAGTATAATATGTGAACTCAGGCACTATTTAAGCTTCTGCATAATAATAGCTGCAAGAATTGTATCAGTTAGGTATTAGGGATAAATTAAAATTCCAGCTGTTTTTTGTATGGCATGGAGAAATGTTTCTGTAGCAGAAAAAAAAAGATAATTATTTCTGAGTGAAATGAAATGAAAACTGTAAAGCAACATAAGTAAAAATTGTGGATCCATTAACAATGTATATCTTTAATTAAATTATGCACTGACAGTCAATTATATTTTGATTTATAGCATGGTGAAAAAGCTCTATGGAACATTATAAAAGTTTACTCCTGAGTAATCACACACAGGAATATCTTGGGTTAATATGTGGTCTCTTGTGTTATAAATTTAATACATGAATAGTTAAGGAAATTATAAATTTAATAAGGTGCTGTCAGTATAATCTAAGTTATTTAGTGAACCTTAAGAACAAGAAAACAAGCAGTCATTTTCAGGGGGGGTTTTTTTGTTCAAAAGCCACATACAAAGCAGAGACCCTTTGAATCCTGTTTTAAAATCAAATTGATCCAAATTGAAGCATATATATATATGCACACACACAGAGAGAGAGAGAGAGAGAGAGAGAGAGAGAGAGAGAGAGAGAGAGAGAGAGAGAGAGCTTTTCCTTTGGAATGAAATTAAAGGAAGATTTAAAATTAATGAAGGGTGCATAAAGAGAACATCTGGATTCAGAAGACTCCATGGTAGAGGATCAAGTAGTGATCAAATGTCGATCAGTCTTCTCTGAAACTTGCCTGTTCCTCAGTGGGGACATTTTCACTTTCAACCTAGTCCAATAGTTGTAAGTAGATATATTTAGCATATAGTTTACTGACTCTATTAAACAAATTAATGGGTCTACAATTCCAAGGGCTAATCTATTTCCTTTATTTTTGTAGAGTGAAATAACAGTGAGAAAATGGCTTTACAGCTGAGCTGTAAATTTAGGTAAATAGGACCGTCAACATTGGAACCTACCCAATCCTTGTTCTTCTTTAATAGTCCTAGATGATAAAATCTCTTCCAGAGCTTCTCCAAGTTTGGATGGTGAAATGAAATGCTTGACCTCAGATGTAGACAAAGGAGGTCAGCCAGGAAGAATATTTCAAGACTAGATTGCTGCTGGATTCTTTAATGATTCCACTGTAAAATTTTCACAAATGCTCTGGAAATAATTCTCCCATGTATCTATGGCAGGGTAGACCAAAAACTCTATCTTTGAGGGAACCAATAACTAAATATCCATAGGGAGATGACCAGGCTGAGCCTGAGGAAGTGGTCAAGCTCATCATCAATCTTGAGTCCCTTCATACCCAGAGGAGTTCTAAGTCCAGCCCACCTTGAATTCTGTTGACTCTTATCTACAACCAATTTGCTTTGACTGTTTTAGTACAGGTAGTCCTCGACTTACAACAGTTTGTTTAGTGACCATTCAAAGTTACAACAGCATTGAAAAAAGTGACTGATGATCGTTTTTCACACTTAGAAGCGCTGTTGTGTTCCTGAGGTCATGTGATCAACATTAGGACATTAGGCAATTGGTTCATATTTATGGCGGTTGCAAGGGTCCCGGGATCATGTGATCCCCTTATGTAACCTTCTGACAAGCAAAGTCAACGGGGAAGCCAGATTTCCTTAACAACTGTGCCACTAACTTAACAACTGCAGTGATTCACTTAAGAAACTGGGACAAGGAAGGTCATAAACTGGGGCAAGATTCACTTAAATGTCTCACTTAACAACACAAATTTTGGGCTCAATTGTGCTCGTAGGTCAGGGGTGTCAAACTCAATTTCATTGAGGGCCGCATCAGCATTGCGGTTGCCCTCAGGGGGGCGGGGTGTGTGGCCAAGGTGGGTGCAGCCTACTGGGTGGGTGTGGATGGAGTGGGTGTGGCCTACTGGGTGGGCATGGCCAGCTCTACATTGTTCGCATCAAGGGTGCCTGTGGGGCCTGGGCAGGAGTGGGACAGATCTGAGGGTCTCTGGCAGAAGGGGGTGGGACTGGGGCAAGCGTCAAGGCATGGTCCATTTCTTCATTCCTCACAAAGGGTGACACCTCCCCAGCATGCACCCAGGGGGCAGGGCCAACACGGCAGGGGCTGGTTCCTTGCTGATTCTAGATGGCCTTGTGGAGCTAAGACTGAATGCGTTTCAGCATAGATGGCCACCACAAAATTGTACACTGGCTCCCGGCCGGCCTGGGCCAGGGCCAAGGCAGCGGGGGCCGTTCCCTCACTGTTTCCAGGATGGCTTCGCAGGCCACATGAAACCACTTTGCGGGCTGCATCCGGCCCCTGGGCCTTGTGTTTGACATGTCTGTCGTAGGTCAAGGACCACCTGTATTTCAGATTCTTGTAGAGAGTGTTAGCATGCAATAAACCTGTAATCATTTGAACTGCCTGGGTTGCTGATTTTTTGTGCCTGACAATATCAGAGCTTTGCAAGGCAAGGAAGTTTCCTAGCTCCTCTGTTATAGTATTTCTTTTCTTTGATTTCAGAAGGGTTTAACTTTGTCTTTTGCTCAGAGAGTGAAACGAAAGTACCTGGGGAATTGTTAACACGGAAGGCATTTACTGCCACAAGCAGGGCCTTTTTCATTTTGATCTAATCAGTGTCAAACCAGGGTTTGGGATCTAATACGATGGGGGTTATGGCATCCGAGAGTAATCTTGGGCTTAAGAGTAGGGATAATAGACTATATTAACATTTGCTCAGGGGAGTCTGCTAGGCATGTTTGAAAATGAAAGGAAAGGAGGCGATCCAAATTCAAGAGACCTAGTTTCTACTACTCTAAAGGATCATTTATTCTAAACACACTCTTTGGCTTTTTGCAGGAAATTGGAATTTGCGGTAGGATCAAAAATACGGCGAGGCCGAAATTGGAAAAGAAAGGCTACAGCTAAGCCAGCAGGAATGCTGAATTTCATGGAGACCGTTGGACCCAACCTTCCTGAAGGTCTCCCATTTTTTTACATTGGGTATCGTTCTATAAAAGATATTGGGGATATATCCAGGTGTAAATAGATGGATCATAACCCAAGCTTCTTGGAAAAGGAGAATAAGACAAGTAATAATACAGTAATAATCAGAGCGTTCCAAGATGTGGCTGCGAGTCAAAGAAAAAAAATATATTTTTACTGAATCCAGCCCCTGGCAGTACCAAAGTATGAGTCAGAGGTCTTTAGAGTCATCTTCTAAGTGCCACCGAATTTCCGTGGTTGGAGTTCTTCGGCTTTCCCATCAAGTTGTCTGTCACATAGTCAATGGCTGGTTGTTAATTATAACATTCGTAGCCCAACTTAGAATTGTAGTAGACCAGTGGTTCTCAACCTATGGTCTACGCACCCCTGGGGCCCACGATGTCATCTGGGGGGGGAGTCCCACAAAGGCGTGAAGAAGTTATTTGATTTAAATCTTAAGTTAAGTCTTGGTGGTCCATGGCCATGGTCCGTGGCCACAAAAGGTATTTAAAGGGGGTCCATGGTGAAGAAAAGGATGAGAACCATTGTAGCAGACAATATTGCACTAAATTGAGACAAGATGCTTTCTCATATTGGGAATTACTGCGACCTGCAGTAATATCATCTGAAGGACTTTACAGAAAGGGTTGGGATGAAGATTTTTCATACAGTGGAGAAAGATTTCAATTCTTAAAGTGGAAATGGGGCAGAAGAACAGAAAGCCTCTGAACCCAACCTTCCTGAAGGTTTCATCCTGGGAAATTTATTGTTTTGGGAACGGGGAATTCAAACACAAAAATTGCATTGCAGGTAGTCCTCAACCTATAACAGTTCATTCAGTGACCGATCAAAATTACAAAAGCACTGAAAAAAGTGACTTACGATTGCTTTTCACACCTATGACCGTTGCAGCATCCCCAGGGTCACATGATCCAAACTCAGATGCTTGTCATAGTTGTGACTGTTGCTGTGTCCCAAGGTCATGTGATCCCCTTTTGCAAGCTTCTGAGAAGCAAAGTCAATGGGGACGCCAGATTCACTTCACAACAATGTTACTATTTTAACAGCTATGGCCAGAAAAGTCATCAAGTGGGGCAAAACTCACTTAACAAGTGTCTCACTTAACGACAGAAAGATTAGGCTCAATTGTGATCATAAGTCGAGGACTATCTGTTTTGAAAACCCATCATTTTGCCAGGGAATGCTGGTAGCACACCTGAAATTAGGATGCTGTCAACTCTTGGGCTTGCTGTGCAAACAGTGTGACCTGCTAAAAGGCAGCATCCTGTGTCTAGCCCTCTGCTCACAAGCAATTAACGCAAGAGACATAGATGTATTTGTGAGCAGCAGAATGGCTGCTAGGACAGCCTGAAACATAATACCTACATTTCACACGGGAGGCAAAGCTCCACTGGCAAGCATATCAGTGTTCTACCATTTTAATGGCCCTTTTTCTAAAGACACCTGAGAATTGTGGTTTGTGGGGTGGCGCATGTAAAATACTGTGCCTGAAATCCAATCTTTGCCCCCCTTTTTTTCCTCTGACAATTACCACTCTTAGGAGCCCCTGGAGAGTCAAAGCTGCTGTTCGCTTTAAGTTTGCAATGTAAATATGCACAAAGCACTTGAAGGAGGGTACTGTAACCCTGGGTAGAAAATGTGCTTTGAATGCAGAAGATGTCAAGATTCGTGCCTTGATATCTGAAGTTTAAAAGGATTAGGTAGAGAGAATGGGGTGGGGGGGTGTGAGGGAATCCTGCTCTATTGAAGACTCTACAAAAGAAGCGCCAGGCAGATTTGAAAATCCAGACTGAGATGGACACATAATTTAACTTGGAATAAGGCAGCTTTTCTCTCTTTGTAACATTACCTCTTTCCATCCTCGTTGTTAATATATTTCCTTTTAATTGTATCGTCAGTCTGACTTTTATCTGGTGTTCACAGTTTACGCTGTGGCTCCTATAGCATGTCTGAATATTTGAGGGAACCAAGGACATAATGACATTATGGAAACACACACACACAAAACACTGGAATGAAGTTGGATCAAGGTGAATATAATTCTTTTGGTTCATGGAATATTATTACTTTGTCTAGACCAGGGGTGTCAAACTCAATTTCACTGAGGGCCGCATCAGCATTGCGGTTGCCCTGGGGGTGGTGGCCAGAGTGGGTGCAGCCTACTGGGTGGGCATGGATGGAGTGGGTGTGGCCTACTGGGTGGGCGTGGCCAGTTCTATATCATTCGCGTCAAGAGTGCCTATGGAAGCCTGGGCAGGAGT
This sequence comes from Protobothrops mucrosquamatus, assembly GCF_001527695.2. NCBI lineage: Eukaryota > Metazoa > Chordata > Lepidosauria > Squamata > Viperidae > Protobothrops > Protobothrops mucrosquamatus. The sequence continues at coordinate 68,887 of NW_015387651.1, forward strand.
AGGACAGATCTGAGGGTCTCTGGCAGAAGGGGGTAGGACCGGGGCAAGTGCCAAGGCATGGTCCACCGGGGCAAGTGCCAAGATGGCCACCACAAAATTGTACATTGGCTCCCGGCTGGCCTGGGCCAGGGCCAAGGCAGCTGGGGCCGTTCCCTCACTGTTTCCAGGATGGCTTCGCGGGCCACATGAAACCACTTCACGGGCCGCATCCGGCCCCCGGGCCTTGTGTTTGACATGTCTGGTCTAGACCTTTTGGCTAAAACATGGAAGAAGAAAATTCTATTTCCAAGAGCCATATTTAAAACAAAACAAAACAACGTATCCCCCACTTCCAAGGGCTGGAGGTAAGTTTGGTAATAACAATAGCACTTAGATTTATATACTGCTTTACAGCTCTTTCTAAGTGCTTTACAGAATCAGCATCTTGCCCCCAACAACCAGGTCCTCATTTTACTGACCTCAAAAGGATGGAAGGCTGAGGTAACCTTGAGCTGGTGAGAATCGAACTGCCAAATTGCAGTCAGCTGGCAGTCAGCTTCGGAAGATAATTAACCGATTAACTGTTCTAACCGTCAGGAAATTTCTCCTTATTTCTAGATCAGTTCTCTCCTTGATTAGTTTCCATGGCTGAAGCTGAGTGAACACAATCAGATAGTTTAACAATGAAGATTATGTATACACACATGTAATGTCACTCTTTTATGTACCACATTATATCTGATAAATGATCATAATCAGTTCCACTATGACAAATAAAAGCTGTTGCACACACAGTCCACCCCATTTAAAGCTAATTACCGATCTTTCTTAGATAACCTGATATTCAAAATGCTTTCCTGCATCAATAATGGGTGCCACTTAAAAGGTATTCAGGAGAAGCGTGGCAGATGGCCAGACAAGGGTGTTTTCCTCCAGCTTGGCAGTATAAAATACAGTATACATTGTCAGAATATAATTGATCTTTTCAAGGTCATTGGAAGATAGATTCAATAGGAGCAAGTCGGAGGAGGGAATGAGAGTTATCTGATCACTTCTCTTTCTTCTTTTTTGCAAGGTCAATGGATTGCCTTTCGGTTTAAAAAGTTGCTAGTTGCAAAGTGGTTTAGAGAAACAAAGATAATTTTGAAAAGAAAAGCTAAAGTCAGCATAGATAACCTAATAACAAAATCTACCAAGACTACACAGGAATGCCATTGAGACTGGTTTATGGTTTTTATAAAGATTCCTACAACTATTTTTTTTAGTTTAAAAAAAGAAATGAGTTTTTTTTCCCATTAGTTCCCAGTCAATTTACTTAAAAAAAAAAAAAAAAGCATATGGACTTCCCAGGAGATGGAATGTTTAAATCGGAGATGTTATGCAAATATACTTTACAATCACTAGATCCACATCAGTGTTTGAAACGTCTCTTCAAATGTACTAAAGATCCAAAACAAGCTACAGGCTTCATATTTATCTTTAGAAATGTTTACCCATAATTTCACGTTTCCCAAAATAGATTTTAGAATAGGGCAATATCACAAGAATCTTTTTGAAATGATGCATATATTTACTACTAACTATGAGAGAATAGGAGAGAGCTAGATTGATAGTGGTTAAAGCATCAGGCTGGAAACTGGGAGGCTGTGAGTTCTAGTCTTGCCTTGGGCTGGTTGACCTCTCTCTCAGCTCCTGAAATGAGGCAATGGTAAACCACTTCTGAAATCTTGCCAACAAAACTGCAGGGAGAAGCCCAGACAGCTGCCAGGAGTCAAAACAGACTTGCTTTGATGGTGAGATAGGCAGCGTATAAATTTAATAAATAATAATATATTTTTTTTAAAAAAAAATCTTATCTTGAAGGCAGCGCTGGGATTCAAATATGTGAACAACCAGTTCTCTGTGTGGATGCCACTTCCGGAAGTCCATTCCGGGCCTGGGCAACAAAAAATTAGCTACAGGTTTTGCCAAAGTGGTGCGAACCCGCTGAATCCCACCACTGCTCGAAGGCAAACACACATCAGTCCCATGGTGACACAGCGGTAGAAAAGATTTTTCTGATATCGTCATTAAAACAAAAAACTATCTTGGCATACCTTTTGAATATTTACCTGGGAAGTAAAATCGATCAACACTGCTTAAAATAATAATAATTAAATAAAAAAATTGGTTGATTTAGCTATGGTATAATCCATGTCTATCAGGATTAAAAGAAAAATCTTAGAAGCGCATTAAAAGATCCCGAAATATGGAGTCAGCTCCCAAAAGCCCACTGGAAAAGTTCTGCTTTCAATTTCTTCTGGAAGGTAATTAATGCTAACAAAAGGTCGACCTCTGATGGGCGGTCCTGTCTAATCCACTCCCGTTTGGGGGCCAACCAGCTGCTTCTTCTGCCAGGATTGAAGTGGTGGGTCTAAATCTAGTGGGGAGTTGTAGAGCTGTAGTTATGACCATTTTTCACACTTATGGACAGCTGTCTCATCCGCAGGGTCACGTGATCAAAATTCAGACACTTGGCAACTGACTCATATTTATGACGGTCGCAGTGTCCCGAGGTCATGCAATCCCCTTTTGGAACCTTCTGACAAACAAAGTCAATGGGGAAGCCAGATTCACTTAACAACCATGCTACTAACTTAACAACTGCGGTGATTCACTTAACAACTGTGGCAAGAAAGGTCGTAAAATGAGGCAAAACTCACTTCACAACTGTCTTGCTTAGCAGCAGAAAATTTGGGCTCGATTGGGGTCGTTAGTCAAGGACTACCTGGAAGTTGTTGTTGTTTTTTTCAAAAATAGCTGTGCATTAGGGATTGTAAATAGAAATGTGACATAGCAGCACTAATTCCTTCCTGAAAGACCCAGAATGCAGTGTTTGGATGACTGAACCCTGTAACTCTAAGCTGGTCTGAGAGTTTTCTCTCTTAGCATTTAGCACAATTTGAAAGCTGGAGTATCCAGCATTTGCGAACTGATACTCAATTCGGTTCGATCAATAGTATCGGCTTACCTGCTTCATCTCCTTCTCACACAGACACACGTTTCCAGGATGCTAACTAACCGTATAGGTTTGATCATATTGATGTCTGTCAAAAAGATTGATTGCAATCTGCTGATTAGCAAGGATTTGCCTTCAAATTAAGAACTGCCAGGATAACATTACCCAGAAACAGGGGCCTTCAATTACAGCAGGAAGGATAGGATAAACCATCTTTACATAAATTGGAAAGTGGGATGTGAAAGCTTGTTCAGCGGAAAAACAAAATTGTATTTATAGACTTCTGTAAGACCATTAGTATAATAGCTTATATTGCCAGTGAGAAATCTACAGGATAAAGAAGCTAAAGTCGAGATCATTACAGAATGACGGAATGAAAACAGACACAACATTCCCCCTACTAATAAAACTAATAATAATAATTAATAAAAAGAAATAGGGTCAGAATGATTGAGACATCTGAACCTTGTAATTCAGTAACAGCTGACCTGAGCAGCATCTTCAAGGCTGATATACAGATCTCAATGCAGCTATCAATAAAGCAAAACTGCACTGAAAATGACTATTTCAAGTTAAACATTTGTTTGGAAAAGTGTACTTCGAACTGGTACATTCAATGCTTATTGGAGCACAAAACTAAAACCAAATGTTTCTCCGTTTTCATTTTTCGTATTGATTTGGTCAAAAGTACCTGATTTTATATAGGTACAATATACTAAAAGAAAGATAAGCAATCCATCCAAAATCTTTGAGGATCACCAAAACCTCAGAACAATTCAACTTGAATGTGCACTTCATCATGCCTTTCCACCACAATTGAGCCCAAAATTTTTCTTGCTAACCGAGACAGGTGTTAGGTGAATTTTGCTCCATTTTATGACCTTTCATGTGAATCCCTGCAGTTGTTAAGATAGTACCATGTTGTTAAGCAAATCTGGCTTCCCCATTGACTTAGCTTGTCAGAAGGACACAAAGCCCATTTTTCAGCTTTCACCTCATATAAATTGAAAGATGTCATTGCCATCGGACCCATTAAACAGAATAACAGAATTGGAAGGGACCTTGGAGGTCTTCTAGTCTAACCCCCTGCTCAAGCAGGAAACCCTATACCATTTCAGAGAAGTGGCTGTCCAGGATCTTCTCAAAAGCCTTTTTAACTCCAAAGTTATTTTTAAGCTTGCCAAAATCTGCGAATATCGTGAGCCTCTTTGTTAAAAGAAAATCTATTTTTCCAAAACAAAATTAATAGAGTGTATGAATTAATTCTGACCAAAGTGAATCATTCCAGCATAAAACCACTTCCTAAAGCCCACCATATAGCAAGTTGAACACCCCATCTCCAACTATTAGATGAGTCTATCTATTTCTTCCTGAAAAGATGCACAGATGTCTAATAGACATGAAATAATTTTGGGAGTGATTATTGTAACTCTAAATCCACAGAAATGTGACATGTATAATGAATATAAGGCCCAAATGT
>NW_015387651.1:75069-76592 GCF_001527695.2 Protobothrops mucrosquamatus
GAGGATTTTATTTAGGGTGATTTTAAAAATAATTTTAAATAGAGACACAGCTTCTAATATTCGGTTTTTTAATCTGGTTTTACAGGGGTTTGTATTTTTATGCTTTGTATTTGTACTGTTTTTAATACGCTGTGCACCGCCCTGAGTCCTGCGGGAGAAGGGCGGTATATAAATTAAATTATAATAATAATAATAATAAATTATAATAATAATAATCATATACTGGATATTAAATTCCTATTCCACAACTACCTACACTTTCAACACCTAGTTTGGTAAAGTCTAGCAACCATTGATAATAATTATGTGCTGATTATTTTGCAAACTGCTTATTGAATCCTATATTTAGAATTGTCATCCCATGACTAAATGTCAAAAGGTATTTTAACCTAAATATGTCTGTGTTTGGCAAACAACTGTCGGAGGATTGGCAGAACTGAGGGCAGAGTTAAAAGTAGCATCAGCCTAGAATGCATACATAGCCAGAAATTTAGCAAACTAAGTCCAACCTTCCTTGAATTCATTGAATTCTGTTGACACCATCTAACTCCAAGCAAGTATTAACCGTTAGTTGAGAATATTCCTGTGCATAGGTATAAATTGAAATAAATACGTTTAATTCAAGTGTGGATCTGATCTTTTGCGTTTCCCGACAATATTAATATGTCAGCTTAAAAAAACTATTATTCTCTAATCCTCATAATTGATCTATGGCGTTCATTGTTATTAAGCGATGGGCAACATTTTGATTTCTGGAGGCCTTATTTAATATTTGGGGGAAAGCAAGGTGAGACAATCTGGAGAACACAGTATGACCGAAGCTAGAATATTGTTTCTTTTTTCCCTTGTAATTGGGGAAAATAGTTGTTTTTTTTTAGAGTAGATGTTTCTCTTAAGCATACATTTTAGGTTTAATTTGTTTGTTTTTTTCCTCCCTAGAATGTCTGGAAACCATACTGCTGATAAGGATTCTTCAACCTTTTGGCCTTTGGCAGATCATTCTTTCCTAAAATATTCTGCTGGACCTTCTGTAGCACCTTTATATCTTCTTCTTCTTCTTTTTTTAAATTTATTTTTTATTTTTCCAAACTCTCCCCCATACATATACCATGATATTTATCAGATATTAACATACGTTCTTTTTACATTCTTATATATAAGATACTTTTAATGAAATAAATACATACACATGACTTTTGGTGTTGCTCGCCCATTTCCCCTTTCACTGCATCCCCACTCCTTCTTCTCTACCTTCTTTCTCCCTTCCTTCTCTTTCTTCCCTACTTCCCTCTTCTTCCTCTCCTCTCCTCTTCTCTTTCACCTCTCTCTCCTCCAACCTTTCTACTTCCTTCTCCCCTCCTTTACTCTTTTCTCTCTCCTCTCCTTTCTTCCCTCTCATCCCTCCTTGTTCCTCCTCTAACTCCATATGTAGTAGATAACTGTACATTTTTTAATCCATTTTTCTTCCGTTCCTGTGAGTATTTCATCTAACTCTGTTGTCCCCAAATTAACACCATCTATTT
>NW_015387651.1:76819-128006 GCF_001527695.2 Protobothrops mucrosquamatus
CCATCCCAACTGTAAATCATGTCCCTCTAATGTCAATAATCTTGTATTCCTCAGTAAGATCCATTCTCTCATCCATGATAATGCTGCAGCCTGATAGTACAATTCCCAATTAGGTAGACCAAACCCACCTCTCAGTCTTGTATCTTGTAACATTTTTAGATTAATCCTTGCCTTTTTTCCCTGCCAAATATATTTCAAGGTTCTAGTCACCACATCAGAAGATATAAAGGCAAAGGTGTAGTGCCTTTATATCTTCTGATGTGGTGACTAGAACCTCACGCAATATTCCAGATGCAGTTGCATCATTGATATAAATAACAGCATTATGTTAGCGGCGTCTCTATTTTCAATACCATTTCTTATTATCGCTAACATGCTGTTGGCTTTTTCTATGTTGCATCTACAGATGCAACATTCTGTAAACACCTTCATTGCAATATTTGCCATTATTCCCAGATCTCTTTCCTTATCGGTCACTGCTAGCTTTGATCTCATTAGTTTGTATGAGTAGCTAGGATTTTTTGCATTCCGTGTGTCGTTTTGCACATGGTCACATTGAATGACATCTGCCATTTAGATTCCCGCTCCCCTGATGTGTAGGGATGTCTTTAGAGATCTTCACAGTCTCTTATTGTTTTGCCTTCAAGCTGTCATCTCATACTGTAAGGAGAAAAATCTTACTATCCATTAGTCTCAAAATAACGGTCTTTAGCAAAAGATAAGACAACTGCACTCTTTGTTGGAAAATAAATATCAATTTTATGGAATAAACCAAAGCCTTCAAATACCCAAGTATTATCTTCAGACTGTCTGCATTCTGGAAAGAGCGAAGAAAAGCTATCACTGACCAGGTTCACAAGACTGCTAATACATTTCTACATTTTGCTGGCAGCAAAAGGGATAATTACATCCTCACCGCTATTACCATCTATAAAATTAAAGCAATGAACCTCTTGCTTTACATGGCACAGGTTTGTAGTTATCCAGATTTAAGATCTCTTGAAGCCACCCCTATCTACATGTTTAATATTTACACTCCAAGCTCATTGGTGTGTATCCAATTGTTTGCTACATTTGGAATCTGGGTTAGCTTTTCTTGGGGTGATATGGGACTTCATTACCTTAGCTTATGGTGGAATCTGCTTTATTCCAGATCTCTCACTTTTTGCATCTAGTTATGAATCAATCAATACCTGGTTTCACTGGAGGTGGAAAGAAATAATTGGAATTAAAACAACATACCTTTGGTCCCCTTCTATCCCCTGCCTTTATGACGGGCCAGAGAAGAAGACCCTTCACTTGAGTTAGCTAACTATCATTTAGTGTACCTGCCCTAGAAAGGGGCTTTATAAGTTACTTTATTTTTTTAAAGGCAGCTTTTGACTCAATCCTCAGGTTTTGGGCAAAGCTGGATGCCTCATTTAACCAGAAACTTTCTATTTTGGGTCATGAAGCTTAGTTGAAATTAATGCAGGTCAAATGTCTCTGGGACATCTTTCTATATCAATTCCCCACTCCCAAAAAAAAAAAAAAAGAGTGAAACAAGACAGTATCCCCTTCTGGAGATGAACAGTTTAGGATCCTCAGTTCCCGAGATGCATACTTGTGATCCCATGACAAAGTTTGATACATTTAGCATTTATTTTAATATTATTTATTTTCTATACTGTACTTGTATATGGCTGTTTAGGAAATGTGCATTTATTTAATGATGCTGTTTATGACCATAATAACTATTAATCAATAGTGATTGTGGCTGTAGTCCAGAAACATTAACAGGTGCTACCCTGCCTCCTCTTAATTCCTATGCATAGTGATATATATATAATAGAAACAACAATCCCTTGCCAGGTTCTTGCAATGTAACAGGTATAGAGATTCACAGAGATGACCTTGAAGAAACTAGACCAGGGGTAGGCAACCTTGGCTCTTTTATGACTCGTGGACTTCAACTCCCAGAATTCCTCAGCCAGTCATAAAAGGGCCAAGTTTGAAGACCCCTGACTTAGACTAATATACTGTTCCATAATGCTTTACAGCCCTCTCTAAGTGGTTTACAGAGTCAGCCAATTGCCCCCAACAATCTGAGTCTTCATTTCACCAACCTCAGAAGGATGAAAGGCTGAGTCAACCTTGAGCTGGTGAGAATCGAACTGCTGGCAGTTGGCAGAATTACTTGCAATACTGCATTCTAACCACTGCACTACCATGGTGCAGTGGTTAGAGAAGGGGATCCAATATCTCATTTCTCCAAGACTCATGCCAAACTAAAATACCCTAAGAAGTTGGAGGCTGTGGGCTGCCTCCTTCACTTCAGCTCTCCCTAGAAGAAACAGTGTTATTAATCTAACATGTTTATTGTTGGCTGCAGAATGATTGAAAGGTTTTTTTTGGGGGGGGGCTCCAAGTCCTATTTGTCAAGCCAGACAACTTACTGCAGCGAGACACCCATGTCTGAGAAAGGGCAAGAATTTATTGCAAAGATGTGCGAGCAATTGGCAACAATAGAAAGGGAACTGGGAGACCAGGAACTGAAAAGGTGAGGAAAGTAAATTAAATTTTCAATGTTCTTATCCATATGATCATCTGTCACTACAGGAATGGCATGCAGAGTGTATTATTGCTTACCTTCCGGCCTGTGCAGAGCCTTTTGTATTCTTAAGATATCAAGCCTAGAACTACATACTTCCTTTCTCTGAAATTCAGTGGAATGCAGATTGCCTGATCCTTGCACGGTTAAACCATCAAGGGTCATCAAATTCAGCATTTCAGCAAGGGGGGAAAAAAATACATACAACTGGACCCTTGCGCTTTGGAATCGTTTCAGTGAAATATTCTGTGTAAGCTGAAATTTCATAAATGAAATAAATAAACTTAGCATTTCCTGATCTATTCCTGTCGTTTCCATTCAAAGGACTAAGCATTTGGTGATGAGAAAGGTCTTTCTCACTTGCGAACCTGCCTGAAATCCTGGAGAGAAATCTAGGAATGTGGAACTGGTGGCCTTCCAGCTACAATTTTCAGCCCATGTGGCTATAGCAAGGGACACCGGGAGCTGGAATTTACAGTAACATTTGGAGAGTCAATTATTTCTAAACCTGGCATAGATAATATTATGTTCCTTGGCAGATTGCCTGTATAGTATAGGCTCCTTTCTGGGGATAGACTTTTCAACATCTGCATTTGCTTCAAGCCAATTCACAGTTTTAACAGGAAAAGATGACAATATCTGTAGTAATAAAGAACTGTGATCACAGAAGGATAATGAAAGGCTGCCAAGTGTGTGGACTCTCAATAGTTCTTCAACACTGAATGAGTGATATCATGGTGAAGAATCTAGCTTCAAAATGTATAAGCTTTCTCACCAACATTTGGCTATTGACTCCCAGAATGGCTTAACTGCCATCACTGCGTCAGTTTGTCCAGTCCTGCACAATTTCTATTTCTACTTTATCTTTTGGCAAAGAAACAAGGGAGTTAAATCAAATTGCTGTTATTGCTGTCATAGACCAGCATAACAAGAGAGTTATAATAGAAGACATGGCATTTGCTAAGGATGGAAGAATTTATTTTGCAATTAAAATGTTATATGGGATGCTGACAATCATGTATTTTCCCTGTATGTAATGTAAGGGAGTGGAATATTATATCAATAAAAACAAAACAGACACGAGCAAGGTTGTATGGGTGACTGGATAAATTGTGCCTGGCTTCTGCTTTATTTTTATTTTTTTAATATCTCATGTATTCCATGTATTTCATGTTTTATTGTAAGCTACCTACAGTCATATAAAAGTGAAATGAACAGCGATATAAATCGATGCTAAGGGATATTAAGACATCCTGATTGTCATATGCCAAGAAGCAAAAACAAAGTTCTTGACCAATTAAACAATCTGAAAACAATAGATTGTTTTTCTGCCCAAGAGTATCCAAGTGATTTTTTTCCCCATTCAGTATCTGCTGAGAAAAATATTCTTCAGAAATTTGGGGGGGGGAGGCACTGATACAACTTTACATTGGTTAGCAGGGCACACCTTTAACCATGGAATAGGACATGGATTTAAAGAATATACAAAAGAAAAGACATGCAGCTCAAGAACAACAGTGGTGGCTATCAGTATTAACACAGAAGATCAAACTTGTCAAAAAAATCTCCATTATGTGATTTAAGGCCATTGAATAGAGTGCAATAAATAAAGTGTGACTTTATCACCACCCTTTCTATCCCTCAGAGGAACTGGAGTGCCTCCAATTATCCCAAAAGCTGTTTGGTCAATGGGAAAGGAATAAATCATGAAAGATGCATTTTACCTTTAAGAGAGAGCCATGCCTTCAGCCAATCCATCATCTTCCATCAGGAAGAAATTTAGCAAATAGCAGCAGAACAGGAGTCAATAAAACATGCTTAAATACTATCTGGGCTTTTACTTGCTGGGCTTTTAATTTGAGAAACAAATGCCTTCCTTTGGACACACACCCTGGAGTCTTTCCAATGACGTGGATTAAGTGTTCTGCTTGTTTCACAGTACTGAATGGATCTCTGAGGTATAGGAAGCTATAATGGCTTTGAAGCCAAACCGCCTAAATATTCCTGCTGTTTAATTCCAAACATTAAAAGATGCATGTGGGTATAACAAAATTCTGGTGTTAAAATATAGGCTTTTGTTTTGTTTTGTTTAGATTCTCAACCGTAGAAGTATGACATATTTTTCCTTACCTGCAAGAAATATTATTCTAATGTTTTCTGTGGCTGCCTTATTGATGAATTTGGAGAGCTGCTTTATTCCTGCCACAATTAGCATTACTACTAGAGGTCAACACAGACTTAATGAACAAAGAAACAATTCAGAAAACCAGGTCAGTTTGCTACTCCACGTAAAAGGCTGCTCACATATAAATCAAGTGTTCTTGTATTTTTTAGAGAGAAGATTGACATGAATTTGCATCTCTTCTTGGTGAGGGACTGGGATCACTTCCAGGATCTTATGCTTGACTTCTCCATCAATGGGATCATTTTGGTTTGACAAAGGAAGAACAGATTTTCTCTGGACCTAAAAGTAGATTTGAGGAACAGCAGTGCAGGATCAACTCAGCAAGAACTGGGTGTTTTGTTTTTAAAAATATTTCTGATCATTATCATCCTATCCTTTCACCAAAATATCCAGAGCAATGGGCATAATTCAAGTCCTGCCCACATTTCATCTAAAATTATTGTAAGATATAGAACACTGGGGGGAAAATGAGCAGATATGGTTATCTAAAGCAGGGGTTTCTAAACTTTTTACCATCACACCTTCCTTTGGTGTCATCTTAATGCATGCATTGGGTGCTAAAACCCCAAATGAACATAAATGAACAATGCAAATGGTGCAATGAAACTTTGGGAAATATGAGATTATTAAGACAATGCACAACTAAACTGTTCTTCATATCTTTGGACCCAAAGGAGATAAACTTTACAGTTAGGGAAACTTTGATCTGAGACTATTCAAGAATCCTTATGAAGTGACAACTATGATTGCCACATCATGTTACTTGCAGGCAGCACAGCACTTTTATTGATGCTGTCCTGCATTCTACAGTTTAATTTCATTTTTCATCTGACCTACAACACAGAAAATAGACACAACTGAGCATTTTCTCTGGATTCACCAAAGATACCTTAGTCCTCCTCAACCCTCTCTTCCTATTAATATTTTTTTTTAAAAAAAATCACCTAATACTTTACCACTCTATGATTTTATCCTCTACAGCTCCTTGTCTACCTGTGGTAGAAGTTGAACACAATATGGGGGCAAGACCCAGTCAAAGTTAAGTCATTTTAACACCAATTGATCTGATGCAAAAGATCTGACTTTGCTGTGGAAATCAATGGGATTTTGAAGTGCTTCACTTTGACCATATCATGCCCTGGGGGTTTTTAAAATACTTTTAGAAAGGCAATAAGAACTTCGCCATTCCCCAAACAGCCATATAAATCAGAAAAGCTAAACATAGATGCTCTTAAGCGAAGTTAGCCAGGAAGCTCTGATTTCAGTCACATTTTTATGGCCACAGTAGCAGGACTGGTGAAATATGACCTAATGGAAATGACAGAGAGTGGATTGTAAAACCTTTCCTAATCCTATAGTAAGCCTTATAGAGTCTTTCTCACGAAATGACAGGCATTGGCAGAGAAAGGAGAGACGGGGGCAAGTGAGAAGATTTTCATACAACATACATTCATGCATATGCATACAACCAAATATAACAATATAATGCTCTCTCTCTCTAGTTGCTGTTTTGGTTATTTCAATTATATTTCCAGTACACGGGCATAACCAGGAGACCTAAGTTTAAGTTAACATTTCCGATTAAGTCTTTGAGAATAAGCCGGATAGTTTTATGAGTGAATGAATCAAACTGGAGGACCGTGGTGATAAAAAGCTGAAATCTACTGATTCCAGTCCAAGTACCCACCCTTGTCGGGAGAAGGAACCAATGTAAAGCAGTAACAATTCACCATTTGTCACTTACTTGCTTGCTCACCTCAGGGACATCAGCAATTCCCTCTGCCATGACAGCCCATAAATCCCTCCAGAGTTTTAGTCACCTAAATGAGATGGATCATACCTATAGGTGCTGATAACAGCAATTCTTTGGGTAGGAGGGCTCTCGAAGTGACAGAGGCCACAAATCTGGGCTGCAGGAAGATCTGTGGGTTTGTCTCAGGCAGGAGTTCAGAGGGGAAGTCCTCAGACAGCATCTATCACCAGGGCTGCTTTGCTCTTACCTGGCTCTGCTCCCATGCTTTTAATTGGGAGTTTAATTTTTTTTTTAAAAAAAAATTGCAGTGGATGAGGCTCTGGTTAAAATAGGTGGTGTTTATGTATGGTAGGAGCTGTCTGAGGAATGAAGGTGACTTGCAACTCTATGTTTACCCTAGCCTAAGAATCTCATGTACTGTAAATATATATATATATGCATATATTTATATCAGTGGTTCTCAACCTGTGGGTCGGGACCCCATTTGGGGTCGATCGACCATTTCACGGGGGTCGCCAAGCAAGGCTGTCCGCCATTTTTTTGTCCGCCATTTTTTTGTCCGCCATTTTTTTCCCCTTTTCCGGCGGGTGCCTTACCTCCCTTGGGCTGGGCCAGCTGGTGGTCGGCCTGCTCCGTCTCTGCCGCTTGCCAGCTACGCCTCGGCCGGCGCAGGGGGAGGAACCACGCATGTGCGGCGCTCCTGGGCAGGGAAAGTCCTCGACTTATGACGGGTTGGGTAGTCCTCGACTTACGACCGGTTCAGTCCTCGACTTATGATCGGTTTAGTCCTCGACTTACGACCGGTTTAGTCCTCGACTTACGACCAGTTGGGGTCGCGGCATTAAAAAGGTTGAGAACCACTGATTTATGTGATCTCTGGTCCTGGTGACTGACCCAGAGTGGATCCTACAACATTATTCTGGCACACGTATATTCACCTTCATTCATATACAGTATGTATGTTATTATTCTGTCATATGAATTGTACATGTATACACACAGACACACAATTTATATGACAGGATAACAATGTGGGTGTGGGTGTGGGTGTGTAAAAGTGGTTAAAGACCCTGAGCTTATCAGCTGGAAAGCTGACAGCCCTGGTTCGAGATCCGAGTGCCGCACAACAGGGTGAGCTACTTTTACTTGTCCCAGCTTCTGCCCACCTACCAGTTTAAAAGCATGCAAATATGAGTAGATTAATAGGTACCACTTTGGTGGGAAGATAACAGCATTCCTCGGCGTATAGTCATGTCAGCCACATGACCATGGAAGTATTTTCAGACAACATTGGCTCCGTTGGCTAAGAAACAGAGATGAGCATTCACCACCTAGAGTCAGGCATCTTTATATATATATACTGCACTCGTTCTCTCTCTCTCTCTCTCTCTCTCTCTCTCTCTCTCTCTCTCTCTCTCTCTCTCTCTGTGTGTGTGTGTGTGTGTGTGTGTGCATACACCATTACTATTTTATACTTCAGAACAGAATTTTGCTGTCACTCCTCAGAACAAAGGCCAGATTGTATTGATATATTTTGGCAAGGAAAGGTTGCATTTGAAATTTAAATAGCATGTCACAGATAACACAAACTTTCAAAATCACGCTCTCTCTTTCTTCCTCGCTGGGGATCCCAATTAGATGAAGATGGATGCCAGCAGCCTTTCTTCACTGCAACCATCTACTGCACTATGGAGTCAGTTTTGGTGGCTGTCACAATCTCTTGCTGGCATTATTTTACATCTTCAATCTCCTGTGTAGCTCACACAAACAAGAATTCTTCGCTCGGATTTAAAAGTCTTGGTTTGCCCAACATTCTAAACCTTAGGGAGTTGTTTGCCTGAACTTGGCACATTGTAAAAATTAACACTTTTATTCTAAACCAGTGGTGGCGAACCTATGGCACGGGTGCCAGAGGCGGCACTCAGAGCCCTCTTTGTGGGCACGCGTGCCGTCGCCCCAGTCCTAGGCCTTCAGCTGGATTTTATAAAACCTTTTCGCTTTAGGCCTCTGCTGCCATGTGCAAAAAAAAAAAAAGGTTCAATCAGTCAATTTCAACTTCTTGCGGAAAAAAAAAAGATCTTGCAAAGTTGGAATTGATTGATTGAAGTTTCTAGTCCCACCCAGTCTGCCATTACCACCGCAGCCACACCCACCCAATGGGCCACGCCCACCCAATGGGCTACGCCCACCCAATGGGCCACACCCACCCGGCACTCAATGATGCATAAGTGGGTTTTGGGTTGCAGTTTGGGCACTTGGTCTCTAAAAGGTTCGCCATCACTGTTCTAAACCATGGTTCATGGGTGAGGATTGCATAAATCCCAATCATGCTCAACTCCATCAACCATGTTTTTTTAAAAAGCGCCTTACCATAACGTATAGATGAAGCTATATAGAAGATCATCCAACCCTCTAAAAGTGGGTTTCCTTACCTAGTGGAAAATCCTGAGTTTTAATACAGGATTTTAATACAGCTATGTATTGCAAAGATGTGCTCTCAGCTCTTTTTGTTTCCTTCTACAGACAAATCTCCAACTCCGAAACTCTGCTGTAGGGAGAGAGCCAGCTCCCTTTAGTATCTGCTGAAAAGCTCTGTTGTCCTGGGTTTGCTATGAACTCATTTAAATTCCACTTTGTTTATACTTGAGGAGAAATTAGCATTTTCTCCTACAAAGGAAAGTGTTCTCTACCTTGAATACTATCTCATTCAGCACTTTATTGAGACCCAAATGAAATCCCAGAAGCCTTTATAGTTTCTAAGGGATTAATAGCACTGATATTAGGCTATTAAAAGTTTTATTGGGAAAGGGGTAGGAAGGAAAAAAAAACTCTACTCCTAGTATTTGTTAATTAGGCAGTATACACAGTGGTAGCTTTTCTTTAGCTGTATATAATTAGGTTTGTCAACCGGTTAGAGGTCTTAGTTGATTAATCATCTGTCTTTTAAATTGACAGTTATTTGTATAGTGCCAAAAAAAATCAATACAAAATGTGTCTTTGGAGTTATACTTTCAATATAAAAGCAACTTGCAATATAATACACTAGTTTCTCTGATATGTATGCTCATATACCACCCATTCTTTTCTCTTACATTTTTTAAACCAAAATGCAACATTCATAGCTGTGGCTAAGTGTAAAGTCCAACCAATCAATAATAGATTTTCATTAACTGAAGACTTAAATTCATTCATCTGCCCCAATTGAAATATAAAACAGTAACAGTTAACAAACTGCATCTCCCACTCTATTCACCCCATGGAGAAAATACTCAGAGAGAAAACCTACAAAACATATGAGAAGCAAAAGCATCCCATCAATTGAAGTTTTACCATTCTGAAATCTATGGTAAACATCCCCCGAACTGTCATCACTATCTTCTTCTAAAACAAAAGAGGCTTTGGTTTTTTTTTTCTATTCCATTCTTATTTTGCTTAAGAATTACTTTTGATTGAATATTTGATGTTATAGTTGTTAGAACGCAGAGGTTTCTACCCAGTGGTCTCTTTCTTCCCCTCTTCTTCCCTGTTTGTCAGGCCCAAGCAACCAGATCCAAAAGTTCACATTGACTATTTTATTGCGTTCTACCTATAGTACAAGCATCTCCCCAGATTGCTCACCTTCCCTTGGAAACAAACAGGTAAGGTTCCATGGAAGTTGGGGGTGGGGGGGAAAGGTCAGTCCTAGATCTGTTATGGCTGTGCAATGACTCAAAGCTAATTCCCCACATGATCCCTCCTCCTTGCTGGCTGGGAATCTCCCAATATTATGATACCTCTTCCCATCACTCTACAGCAGAGGTCTTCAAACTTGGCCCTTTTATGACTTGTGGACTTCAACTCCCAGGATTCCTCAGCCAGAGTGCCTGGCTGAGGAATTCTGGGAGTTGAAGTCCACAAGTCAAAAAAGGGCCAAGTTTGAAGACCCCTGGCTCTGCAGCTTCCCTGGCAACTTGTGTTTCTTGATCTTAAAAGCCTTTCTACAATAAACTCTTTTTTGAGTATGGGGGAAGCCAGAGATGGAGCAGACAGCTCAAGAAAATAATCAGATGATGTTTTATGATAAAGATAGGCTAGCGTTTGCGCAAAAATGGAAGAGCAAAGAAATTCCCACAGAGGAAGAGACACTATATAAAATATTATCATGTGCGGAAATGGACAGGCTCACAATGGTATTGAAAGACAAATGTAGATCAGTTTATTTCGAAACCTTGGATAAATTTTACTGCTGGTGGGATTCAAGAAGGATGGTTGGGATTATAGGCTAGCGTTAAGATAGAAATACTGTATATGTAATAGAGAAATAGATTAAGTATTGTATATAAAATTTAGATGTATATTCAGAGATGAAGAACCGATTGTAAACTGTGAAATAATTTGATAAGAATGTATATACTGGAATGTCACATTATATCCAATGTTTTTTTTTAATTGTATTGTAAATAAAATTGAAAAAAAAAGATAGGGTAGTGACAGAAATCTCTCAGGCACCTTGTAAACTATGAGCAGGAGCTATACATCCGATCCCTGAGACTTTCAGCCTCCACCCATTTTTCAGGAAAGTTATTAAAATACAACACCCCTTTTATAGTCAAAACTTGGGAAATAATTTTTAGGGCAGCATTGTTTAAAATGCTACACGTGCAACAAGAATAAAATCTCTTTCTCTCTGGAAGTACTCGATACAATGATCAAAATGTTCAGAACTTCTTCTCTTATGACCCACTGACGGTTACACCAGCAGACAGGCTTTGAATATGGCTGGCTGGGGAATTCTGGGAATTGAAGTTGACAAGTCTTAAAGTTCTCAAAGTTGGATACCCCTGTTTAATTAGTTGGTCTCCCTATATGGAGCTCCACCAAAGATACAGGGCTTTTGAACAGCTTCTCCAATTGCATTTAGGGAATAGAATAGAATAGAATAGAATAGAATAGAATAGAATAGAATAGAATAGAATAGAAAATAGATAAACGGTATTTAGTCCTGCATGGTGGAGATGTGAACGGTAACAGGCCCATTTTGTGGAATGCATCTTCTTGAGAAATTTCATTAATTACAGTTTTTCTCTTGGGCAATTCTTAAAGCAGGATTGGCTTCAAATAAGGGCACTTACAGAAACTGAACTCTCCTTCCTCACATTTTTCCTTCCCCTGAATCATTCCACAGCATAGTGACAAGTTTCAGTGATGGTTCTGACTCAAAAGCTTAATCAAGAGTTATAAACACCCACAATAGGTCATATTAAAAATTCAAGTTAATCAGGATTATGATTCATCTCCTTCTACTTTGCCAAAGTGCAGCAGAAATTGTCACCCCAAAATGTTGACGTTGAAGTCAACTTAATGAGAATAACATTTTTAATTAAAAGGAACTGAACCCTGATGCTAGGTAAAATGATCTTCAGAACACAGGAAGCTGCTGCCTATAAAGTTAGATAACTGGTACATTGAGACTATTACTGTCAATACTGACTTACATTAGCTCCAGGGTCTGCAGCAAGAATCTGCTGTAAGTTTTTCCAAACCTTTTTCATAGTTACTTCAAATTTTGCTGTTAGAATCTAGATATTTGCACATCTCTAACGCAACTAATTGGATTACTTGCTATTGTTTGTGCCAAGGTTTAATTCACAGCTAATGAACAATGTTTAACAAAAATAATAATACTAGTAATTCAATAATACTACTGGATGATCAGGTAAAATTGAACAAAAAGGAATGTAATGTTTAGTATTTGGATAGGAAAAAAAGGTAAAAGCATGACTTGGCACAAGGACATATGAGAAGGATCTGTGTGTTCTTTTGACCACAAGCTTAACCTGCGCTAAAGAGGAATGCAACTACTAAAAGGCAAATAGTATTGCTCCATTAATTAATAGGAGAAAGGAATCCAGATCACTAAGAATTATTTAATCCTATTGTGCCCAGGTCAGATTCCACTTGGAATACTGGGATCAGTTCTGGGCACCGTAGCTGAAAAAAAAAATGACAAAGTGGAGTAAGATTAGAGGGATATGGAAAGGATGAGGAGTTCTGGAAATTAAGCCTCATGAAGAACATTTAAAAGATCTGAGTATCTTTAGCCTACAGGCAATTGAGACTCTATAGCCAAGGAAGATACAATAGCAGTCTTTAAATGCTTTATAAAGTAAACAGAAAAGAGAGTGGACATATTGTCCACTGCCCTGAACATAGGACCAGAAACATAGGACAGAGGCATAAGATAGACATCAGAAGAAACTGTAGATGACTGGTCAGCAAGTGGAATAGGCTCCCCATATGAAGTGCTGAATTTTCCTTCACTGGGTATCTTTAGACAGAAGCTGGTTGCTCTGTAAGATGTGTTCAAGTGGCTTTTGCATTGAGCGAGGGATTGAATGAGATGACTTTAATACCATGATTCTGTGATGATGCTATGGCTACCTAGAGCTAATTGTACTACACATTCTATCATATTTAACAAGCAGTCCATGACTCAGACTTTACTAGTTTTTGTTAAACTGTAACACAACACCAAGAGTGCCTCGTTTGCACTTCTAA
Source organism: Protobothrops mucrosquamatus (assembly GCF_001527695.2). Classification (NCBI taxonomy): domain Eukaryota; kingdom Metazoa; phylum Chordata; class Lepidosauria; order Squamata; family Viperidae; genus Protobothrops; species Protobothrops mucrosquamatus. The sequence continues at coordinate 89,885 of NW_015387651.1, forward strand.
TATAATAATAATAATAAAAAAACCACTGGCATTACCAACGTGCCGTGGGGAAACATTTGCTAATTTATGTAAAATATTACAGAGAATGATCTATATGACAGGTTTGATATAAAATGTTAAATGCAAGCCATTACTTACTGAAGATAATTTGAAACTGTACATATCAGGGGAGTCATTAGATTGGAGGATAAAAAGTAGGAATAGGTATTCGGTTATTTAGACATATTTGCATAATCATCTGAAGGAGGTAACAGATGCTCCCCTGGGCCCAACTAGCAAGCAATGAATAGAACAACAGTTTGAAAACTTCACATTTTCTTTCAAGATCTACACTGTCATAATAGTGGGCCTGCTTCACCCACCCTGCTGTTTCATTTTCCTGCGCACTCAAATCTGCCTTCTGAGACAAACACAAAGGCTTCTTTAGGGGAAGAGAGAAGATATTTTGGAGTCATGAATAGATGCTGAACATCATGAACAACTATTTAATCCAACCAACAGAGCCACTTGGCTTTGAATGCCATTTGGAGGACATCTCTACTAAAGAGAGAAGAGGGCAGGACAAAGAAATAAGCAAAAATAAAATAAAATGTGGTTTTGTTTACATTCAGATATAAATAACGGTACAATGGTTTTTCTTCATCACTTCCCCTTTCTATTGCATTTATATTACAAGGCTGATGGCAAGGTTTGTCACAGTATTCAAGTACCCTGGGGTGTGTGTGTGTGTGTGTGTGTGTGTTTTTGTAGTCCAGAGATCTCATTTGTGAAATCTCTTGATTTCTTGCATCACAAACTGATGTTCTCCAGATACATTGGGATAACTTCCCTATTTCTTGCTGTTGGCCATACAAACAACATTGGGGCAACAGAATGGAGAAGACAGTCCACTATATTTGAAGGCACAGATTCCCATACATTTTGACAAAAGTACATTTTAGTTTTGAGGAACATTATGGTGCAGCAAAATGGATGGATGGATGGATGGATGGATGGACGGATGGATCAAATGCGAAGTAAGAAGTAAGGTGGTCTTCACCATCAATAATAATAATAATAATAATAATAATAATAATAATAATAATAACAACAACAACAACAACAACAACAATAATAATAATAAACTTGGAAGGGACCTTGGAGGTCATTGAGTCCAACCCCCTGCTCAGGCAGGAAACCCTACACCATTTTGGACAAATGGCTGTCCAGTCTCTTCTTAAAAACTTCCAGTGTTGGAGCATTCTCACCGCTTCTGGAGGCAGGTTGTTCCACTGGTTAATTATTCTAACTGTCAGGAAGTTTCTCCTTAGTTCTAAGTTGCTTCTCTCCTTGATCAGTTTCCATCCGTTGCTTCTTGTCCTGCCTTCAGGCGCTTTGGAGAATAGCTTGACTCCCTCTTCTTTGGGACAGCCCCTGAGACATTGGAACACTGCTATCATGTCCCCCCTCGTCCTTCTCTTCGTTAAACTAGACATACCAATTCCAGCAACCGTTCCTTATATGTTTTAGCCTCCAGTCCCCTAATCATCTTTGTTGCTCTTCTCTGTCCTCTTTCTAGAGTCTCAGCATCTTTTTTACATTGTGGTTACCAAAACTGGATGCAGTATTCCAAGTGTGGCCTTACCAAGGCATTGTAAAGTGGTATTAACACTTCACGTGATCTTGATTCTATCCCTCTGCTAATGCAGCCCAGCACTGTGTTGGCCTTTTTGGCAGCTGCAGCACACGGCTGGCTCCTATTTAAGTAATTGTCCACTAGGATTCTGAGATCCCTCTCACAGTTACTACTATTGAGCAAGGTACCCCCTATACTATACCTCCCCTCCATCTATTTTGTGGACACACAAAGAAAATATCCACTCATAATATTTTCTTGTTCCTCTACCAAGAATGTCTTTAGAGACTAAAGGATTAAAGATGAAGTGACAGACTGATTCACTGCAGTGTGCCTGCTTTTCAATGTTGTGCCTGTGCTTTAATTAGAAAAACTAAGCAAATAAATGTTGCTAGATATATATAGAATAGGATGATGAAGGCTGTCTGTCTCTAAAGAATGTTTATGACTAACCAGGCCTAGTAGCCATCCCTAGTCATGTTCTCCCATTGGTAACTAGTGTCCCATAACCATATCTCATGACCTTAATTCTATCAGTTACACTGCTTAAAACCTTCAAGAATTATACTAATTCAGCATCGGCTCCCTTAAATGTTCTGGACATCAGAATAAGCTAAACATGATCTATTTGTTTTATTTACTTACTAGTATTCCTTTTTTATTCAGTTTATTCAACTTATTCTTCCTTGTTGCCATGCATACGTGTTAAGCACAGTTTGGTGGACAGTCTTTCTAATGTGAACACAGGTCCTTTGTGCCTGGGATCATTGCCCACACAATTTCACAGAAAGAAGCAAGTACCCTTTAGCACAATGAATCCTCCAGCAAGTTTAGAAAAAAAAAATTGGCTGGGATTCAAGAACTGCTTGAATGTCATCAACATCCTGGAAATAAATACCCAAGATTTGATTTAAAAAAAAATTTAAAGATTTAAAGATTTTTTTAAAAAATCTCATTATATTTAATTTGGCTTTCACACTTTGAAAGCACAGGTCTTCGTGCATTTTTTTTTGTCTTAATGAGCCCTTTATTTGCAGAACATATCAACTATGAGTTTTCATAAGATCTTTAGGACAGCTGTGTCTGGACTAACCAAGCTGGCATTCAATCCTCCTCCTCCTCCTCCTCCTCTTTCTTCTTCTTCTTCTTCTTCTTCTTCTTCTTCTTCTTCTTCTTCTTCTTCTTCTTCTTCTTCTTCTTCTTCTTCTTCTTCTTCTTCTTCTTCTTCTTCTTCTTCTTCTTCTTCTTCTTCTTCTTCTTCTTCTTCTTCTTCTTCTTCTTCTTCTTCTTCTTCTTCTTCTTCTTCTTCTTNCAGATAGAAGACTAACACTGTCTCAGACAGATAAGCAGCTCAATAACATCCAGCACTCCATTAAAGAATTTAACTGAATCTGCAATATATTGCAGTCCCCTACCTCTGGTTAAATTGGTATTTGGAGTCAGGAGGACAAGAAAAGCTTGAGAAATACAATAAGAGCTTTTGAACAAGGAAAAGCATTAAAAACAATATTAAAAATGAAAGCTGGGAAAGGAATGTTGACTGTTGGTACACATTTATTATCTAAAATAAAATAGGTTTATGTAAACTGAAATAAAATATTCATGGAGAAATATCTAACATGCTTCTGTACACAAAGCTACAGAAATTATCTCATTTATCTTAGGTAGACTGTATCTGATGGAAGAGCAAGGCAAGGAAAAAGCAATAATCTCTGTCTGAACAGCATAGATAACTTGGGGTGTACTTAATACAGTACATGCCCCCAAACCATGGATATTGTATTATCAACATATTAGAATACTTTCAAGGCATAGAACTTCATTATGCAATATGAGTAATGCAGAATTATCTATGTTTCAGTATAATAGTATTGCAATTATTGCTGGTGGAAATTGATTATAGCACAATTGCCCCAAGACTGTACAGGTGGCCCTGGTTATCTATGGTCTGCCATATACAAGATTTAAAAATGTACCTGTATAGAATAAGGAAGGCATAGATATGCAAGACATGCATAGATATGCAATATTTTTTTTTCTTTTCTGAGGCTCATTTCCAAAGTGGTTTAGCATTTAATTCCCATGAATAATAGGAGTTGTCTGTATGTATTTTCAATGAGATAGAGCTATGTCTATCCATCTATTTTATGGGCATGTTTTTTTTTCTTCTATAACATAAATTCATTATGTTCAACTGCATATTTCAATAGTTGTCAGGTGCCAGATCCATTTGTGTGAAAGGTCCAGTCAATAACTTTATTGTGCTCTCCTATTATACAAGAATCTGCCCAGTCTGCTTGCCTTCTGTTGGGCACAATCAGATAAGGGTCCATGGGAAGGGAACGGAAGGCTTATGCCTCTTGCGGCTGTGTAAGGACTCAAGATAGCTCCCCACTTGACACCACCCCTCTGCCTGGCTCAGTGGAAAACTAGGGAGAAGTGACATTCTGTCTATTATGTGGTCCATGTACCCAAAGAGTCCATTTCGATAGATCAGGCCATTTCAGCATATAAAAAAAAAAGACCCACGATGGATTTCTTTTATATGCCTATAGTAAAATTAATATAAATTATTCAATGAAGTGGGAGTGTATTTTTCATTGCAGTCACGAGCAAATTTATACTTCCACGACAAAAGTTATAAGAAAAAAAGGACACAGAACCATAAAAAGAAAACCAAGCAAATTGCACAGAATCAATTGATACACTGAATTCAAATGCAGAGCCCGAAGACAAGAAGACGCCTCAACTGTGAGAATACAAAATACCTTAAGGCGATTTATAAAGCAGTAGAAGCAAAAAAAAAAAGTCTAATTTGCAGAAAATTACTGCTTCCGTTTGCAATACAGTTTCCATTTGAGTCAGGAAGGTGCTACGAGCTTACAAGGTCTCCTTAAAGGAAAGAGGGGTCCCCCCCCTTTTTTTTTTTTTTGCTAACAGGCGCAGTTTTTAACATATCAGCATATGGCATCTTCAACCATAATTGAGATTTTGTGCTTCTCTCCTTCCTTTATGGGCTTATTTACTTTGCCGTTCAGAGAAAAACAGAGTTTGGATGTACTGAGGTTGCAGTAAGTATTTTAAGCTGGCTAGTCAACATCATTTTACCTGGAGAGCAACCTAATCAAAACAGAAAATGAGAATGGGGAAGGTAGGAGGAAAAAAAAAAGTACACAGATCAACCATCTGCAAAGTTTGCTGCATCAAATGCGAAGGAAAGCAGACAGAAAGGAGAGAAATATAAAAGCATGCACATTTTTGACCTGGACTTCAAAGGAAAGCGTGAACGAGAGGGAAGCAACATAGTGTGTCCAACTCTCACAATTTCATTTTAAGAATTCACCAGAGACAGACGACTACCACCGGCGTAAATTCTCTTGGCAAAATCAAATGGCCTAACTGCCCATGAAGACACCTCCTATACGCCTACAGTTATGTATATCTATTTGATTTGGAATTTTTCATGCCCTGTAAATCAACGAACTTGCATAATATTTCCTAAAGGCTTTTATACAATTAATGTTGCCTTGTAGATTTTTGTGAGTCCAGTGTCCTTGCCTTTGGGCCTGCATTTATGTTGAATTCCCCTTCCACCCTCAAGTTCTCTGTACCAAATCTATTTAAATATTATAAACATTTTGGAAAGAACCTTATTTGTTTTTGATTCAGTTTGTCTATGGATATTCTCAGTCATCCAAACCATGGTTGTGTCAAAGATGCTTTTTCAAAAGGCAACTGGACTTTCTTTGCTAAGAAAGTCCAGTTGCCTGTTGAAAAAGCATCTTTGAGACATACGATTCAGTTGTTAATATTTTGCTGTCCAGTTTTCTTTTTATTAAAAAAGAATGAAGTTCTCATCTCTATCTTTTGGTATTGCTTCAACTGTCAAATTCAAATTAGGTTTAATTAAGACTGACCCACCTCTTGATTTATTTGTCCCTAGACCAAAGTATTGTTTGCAAATGTGTATCCTTAATGCCTTCCATTTTAAATGTTTCTGGTAGGATTACTGGAGATGAACTGAAAGATCTTATATATGCAGTGATGGGATTGAAATATGTGAACAACCGGTTCTCTGTGTGAATGCTGCTTCCAGAAGTCCATTCTGGGCCTGGGCAACAAAAAATTAGCTACCAGTTCTACCGAACTGGTGCAAACTGGCTGAATCCCAGCACTGTATATATATATTAATTATAATCTCTCATTTCTCCAAATGACTAACATTTAAAGGAACTACTTTACATTTGTGACTCATCCTGATTTTTTTTTCATTACATTTAGCTTACTTTTCTTATAATTGTTTTTTTTTCCTAATTGAAAGATCTTGAAAACCTTCTGAAACTGATTCCGGTATCAGCCTTACTTTATTTGGTAAAAATGTTTTCACATTATTTTCCTCCTCCATGTACATTCTACCTCAAAATACTACAATTTTTATTAAAGATTTTTTAAAGAGAAGTAAAAATGAATAGAAACCGATATAAAATAAGAAGAAAAAGAAATAAATCAAAAGGAAAAGTAAAAGTAAAAAGGGAGAACAGATGAAAAATGGAACAGAAAGGAAAAAGATACAAAGATTTAGCTTCCAATGTTCTTTACAGAAATTATGAGTACAGTGATAAATTTATCTCTTACTCTATGTTACAACATAATTCTTTTCTTTCTATAATCTACCTGTCTAAACATCAAAATTAAAAGGTTTTTTTCTGCTTTATGGAAAAGTCAATACAGGGTTTCTAGTCAGCAATAAATATACGTTTAATCTACATTTACAGAAGAGCAACAAAGATGATTAGGAGTTTGGAGACTAAAGATATGATGAACAATTGCAGGAATTGGTTATGTCTAGTCTACTGAAGAGAAGGACTAGGGGATGACATGATAACATTTGTCCAATGTTTAAGGGGCTGTCATAAAGAAGAGTTGATAACCTATTCTCCAGAGTACCTGAGGGCAAGACAAGAAGTACTGGATGGAAACTTATGAAAAAGAGATCTAACCTAGAAACAAAAAACATTTCCTGACAGTTAAAACAATCAACCAGTGGAACAGCTTGCCTCCAGAAGTTGTGGGTGCTCCATCACGGGACGTTTTTAAGAAGAAACTGGACAGCTGTTTGTCCAGAATAGTATAGGGTCTCCTGCTTGGGCAGGGATTAGACTAGATGACCTCCAAGGTTCCTTCCAACTCTTGTTATTCTCTATTACTCTGTATTATTCTGGCCTTTTCCCTTTTTAGTACTACTACAATCATGTTGGCAGTGCTGAAGTGCTTCCAGGTTGAACGGATTGAACAGTGACATCCCCATTGCCTGGGGAATCGATTAGCTAGGAGGGAAAAGGTCGGTACCCAACTGGGGGCTCCTTTCATGTCCTCATTAGGTTGCCCACCAAAGTGTTACTCAATTATCTATTCACAGTCACCCACTTTCAAATTACTGGGCTGGCAGGAGTTGGAGAGCGTGACCTGACCATGCCCCATCCTGCAGTTTCTTCCTTATCAAACTGTTCCATGCCAATCCTATCATACTGTTTATACAACCTATGGCCCGTTTTATTAAAAATTCAATAAATCCACTGCTCCAAACATTGCCAGATCAAGATGGGATCTGCTGCTGTGGACCTTCAAGATGTGTTGCTGAGCATATCCAGAGCTTCCTGGTTTCACCAACCGCCACCGACAACTATTTTTAATTTATCAATGTGGCCCTTTCCCGTTTACAAATTGTGCTTTAATCCATAAATAAATCTGTTTGCAGAGATTCCCTGTGAGCTCCTGTTTGGTCTAAAGAGGAACTAATGGGCTGTATACCAACCTCTTCCCTCCTAGCTAATCATACTTATTAACACCCAGCCTTCTACCTCCCTTTCCCTTAAAACTGGTATTAAATAATAACAATGTAATTCATACAGCTCAGAGCCTTGATTATTTTGCTATTTCTTTCCAGTGTAGCTTCTTACAGCTACCGGTGCCCTTTAGAAGGTCCAAGGTCATATTTTATGCGGTGCCGGTGGTTTTATTAAGGTCATCCAAAGTTCTGTTCATTTCTTGAAGGGAAAAATTATTTCCCTTGCTTGAATCTAATTAGTTTGAATGAAACCCCCCACTTATATCTTATTCCACTTTTAATCAGCTGCTCAGTTAAAGGGTTGGCTGTTCTGCTTTTCTGTAAAGTAGCTTGGCTGATATTCTAAAAAAAACATGACTTTATCTCCCTCCTAATTTATTTCTTCTGCCTCACAAGCATTTTGAATAATTTTGTCTCTCTTGTGAGCACTGAGAAATGTTATTATAATGTTCCTTGGTCTTTGTATCTTTGTGAGCCTAGGAATAAGCATTGTTCAATATCCTTATGAAATCGTTTTAGATTAGGAAAACATGTGTTAATTCTTCTCACCGCATAACTAACTATATCTGCACTCTCATCATTTTCTCCAAGACCTCTGACTCTTCGACTCTGTCTTTTTAAAAAGAAAAAAGAAAAAAGAAAAATCTGCAACGTTTCTTCTTGACTTCTGAAATATCTTTTTTAGAAGTTTTTGAATGTTAGTTTCATTCTGGATGGCAGAATCCTATGCTTGGCTGGCTGTTTGAGCTATTGACATTCACTTGGCATTTCCTCATTAATTTATTCAGACATGCTGGCTAAATCTTCTTTTATTGATGTTCCAGATTCCTTCCATTACAGTTTGATTTCTTCCTTGATTACTTCCTAATCAAGTACTTGATCAGGTCAGAGTCAGATCATTGTTTAGCATGGTGACTCACTCTGCATATTTCTCTCATCTTCCCTCTCTGCTGATGGAGGTGTGCTGAGATTTATATATTTGGGCTTCCTTCATAAAGTCATATTCATGTTGACTTTAGCATTTTTACCAAGAATCCAGTCCATAACAAAACAGAAGGCTGGAATGGGTCAAATAAGCTGGTCAGGAGGAGAGTAAGAAGATCAGTGTCCGTCTTCTCCAATGGCTGACTGGTCTTCTTTATTTATTTGTGTAAAGGATTGTCCATCACCCAAATGCAACTCTGGGCAGCTAATATCCCATTAAAAGCAATTAAAACAGCACTAACAAAGAGCAAAAAAAAAACTGACAGCATGGAACTGGGTCAAGAATATTATCCCTGGAGAGAAATAATTCTAAAGATCCCATCCTCCCATGAGTTTTTGATTACTTTGATAGAATAATTTGCTTTCCTTTTTTTTAAGAAATACAGAACTTCAGTAAATATAAGTGCAAGGAATTTGGATGGATGGATGGATGGATGGATGGATACACTGTATTTTGTCACATGCATGTAACCTGAGCATCTTAGCTTTTTTTTTTGGTCATATCATTTTCAGCCAAAGCTCTTTGGAAGTCCAGTATTTCTCCTAATATTGATATTGTCAATGGAAGGATATTGTCCCTTTAATTTTGAATATTTACACACCAATTTCCTTGTGCTAGTTAAATGACAGCGATAAAGTTCTTCAAGTTGCAATGTAAAAACATCACCCAGAGACACTTGAAAGAAAAATTTTCAACTCCCTGAAAGCAAAGTGGGGAAAAGCTATGAGAAGTTGCTTTGGGTACCCCTCACATTTAATTCTTAATATACAGTATTTGTTTGTGCACAGATATGTACGCTTATAAGGAAGTCACAGTTATCCATTCTTCAGCACTAACATTGTTCCTTTAAATTAAAGGAGGGGGAAAAAAAACATTGTCTGAAAATGCTGCCTTTGATGCTTACAGCAGATAGATTGCTGTTTGGAATGGGGGGAGCTTAAACAAACAGATCCATGGGGGAAAAAATGAAAGTAACAAAAACTGAAAACAAAAATTCAGACAGAAATCAATAGCCAATTGCACGAGACATTTAAAATGTATTGGTTGAACCTAGAAAAAGGGGAGAGAGAGGAGAGAGGTATCCTGCATTTTGAAAAGCAGTAATTTATCACTGGCGTAATATATTTCCAGTCAACCATCTTGAACTGCTATGTTTTGAACATTTGCCTTCTTTAGAATCAAATAATATGTTTTAAAAAAATATTAACTAAAAAGTTCATTCCAGACACTTTGGGGCAATTCTGGATAGGATTTGTTGACATTGTAATTTGCACACAAGTTTTTGTAAATGTGGACTAATAAAAATACAGTATCATGTTTGATCTGAAGGTGTTCTATGCTGGTCACACCCAAAAGTGGCAAAAATTTGATGGCAAGCCTCTCTGAATTGGCATGTGCTAAAAGGATCCACAACAGGTTCTCAGATTTTACCAATAATGTTGCCCAACTGAAATGGCCTTTGCATCATGTAGTTAGCCCATTCCTTGGTTCATATTCTTAACCTGAATTTAAAACATAGTCTCATTAAACTTGCTACTAATTGGTTCGGGGGTTATTTATTCTGATCTTTTAATACTTATCCTTGAGTTAACATTGGGATTTTAGGGTGGTTTGGGGTTAGAAAGAGTTGACTCTTGGTGAAGGTTTGGGCAAGTCTTTGAAGTTTTCTTGGCAAAGTTTTGGAAAAGGTTTGCCATGGTCTCCTTCCTAGGACTGAGAGAGAGGGATGGGCCCATGGTCACTCAGTTGGCTTCATGCCTAAGGCAGGACTAGAACTCACTGTCTCCCCGTTTCTAGCCTGGTACCTTCACCACTACACCAAACTGGCTCTCTGGGATTCTTAAGTCTATTGTATTGTTTCGTATAGCAGATCTCAACCAAGTCAAAACTTTCCATCTCTATTGGACTCAGTTCCTTGTAAAACTAACAGCATTCTCTTGTGTATGCAGGCCAGTGCTTTGCATGCTTCAATAAACTTGCTTAGACTATTTGGAAACTTTTAACAAGAACTTGTTAAACATAGTAGTATAGTTCTAAATTCTGGTTTATAAACCACAATTGGTGCTTTGATAGATTCTTAATAGCAATAGCACTTAAACCAGAAAGAGCTCTGTTCTCCTTACTCATATCCTTCATGGCTGCAAGGTGAGACCAATTAAAAGTCTCCAAAACCATCTTGAATTTGGGCAAGCACAGGTGCCTTTAGATCTGAGAATCTAATCAGAATGTTGTTTTATTTTGAAATCTTCATTTTGATTTAAGAAATCCAAACCAGACATTTCAATAACAGTTCATATCTCAAATTTCTTAAGCACACACGCACGCACACACGCACGCACACACACACACACACACACACATCTTACATGTTCTTAATTTCAGTGATAAATTATAGAAAAAGGAAGCAAATTGTGTTTACATACTTTTTGCTATTAAAGAGTCTGAATTCTAGGCTTATATGGTGATAATGACTTAAGAAATCAAATTCAGGCCAGTTGTGCAAGACAACCTACTGATATGTATGTTCTGGTCCTTAGGTATTGCAACATTACAATTTATTACAAATTTACATGGGTGTATTGATAAGGCTTTGGGATATTCACATTTATTCCACATCATTTCAAAAAGCTTTTTTTTCCCTCACCCAAAAGGAACTAAAAGCTATTTTTTTCTCAAGCTCTCAAGAACTGAGGAAGGTCATTTCAGATTGAATTTTTCCCCTGCCCAAGATGACAAAGAATCACACTTTCATAAAATGTTTGGATTATTTCTCACTGAAGTTCTCAAAAGAAACCCCAGAGGCAGCAAGAATGCCTTCAAAAGCATGATAATCACCTTCTGCAAATGCACCTGGCACCCCAAGTAGTTAGTTCACCACTAAAAATTTTTTTCTTCTTCTCACTTTGTTTGTTAAAATAAACAACCAACCAAGTTAGGCCAAAAATTAACTTTCTATACCATATAAAGATATTTATTCCAAATGCAGCAGAAACTGATCTTTCCACCTAATGTAAGAAACAAGGAACATCCTCCAGACATTAGATTGATCCAGATATTGTTCATTCAAAGTTTTGTTAAACATACATTATTGGTGCAGCTTTGATTTCTGGTTTATAAACCACAATGAGTGCTTTCATAGATTCTTTACAGAAGGGGTGTCAAACTCACAATGTCACATGACATGTCACAATGTATTGTGACTTTTTTTGCCATTGCCGGCAATGGGGTGGTCACGGTTTTGCTATGATGCATCCGGCCCGTGGGCCATCAGTTTGACACCCCTGCTTTACAGCCTTCTCTAAGCAGTTTACAGAATCAGAGATTTTACCAACCTTGGAAGGATGGAAAGCCGAGTCAACCTTGAGCCAGTCAGATCGAACTGCTGGCACTGGGCAGAGTCAGCCTACAATAGTGCATTCTAATCATCACCATAGTGTCAACGCTGCAAATACTGTATATTCTTGTTTTGACAATGTGCAGAACTGTCTGGTATTTATATAGTTAAACCAGCAACTGGGAAAGAGGGAGGAGCATAAGGATAGCCCGGGAGAAAGAAACCGGAAGTAAATCACATCTTCCAAGTTGATTGGAAGATGTGAACCATGACCCTACAATAAGGGAGTGGGAAATGCTTGGGATGTATATGCGTAACGGAAGAGAAGCAGACCTAAGCATTTCCTCCATGCTGTACTGACGTCTCTGTAACCTTAATAAATGCTTTTAGGAGAAATATGCCTGAAAGTCCTTTTAAGTGTTTCGTTAATCAGACACATGACACATAGCTTTCTTAAACAAAAACCAAGGAAACCCCATTAGAAGTTAATATGATATGTAACCCTATTAATATGGTTCTTTGCATACCCACTCCATGCATGTATTCTTTATGTGAATGAAGTATGACATTCTTCAAATGAATATTGGCAAAGTCAAAGTACAACAGTTACAAACTATTCACCCATGGTGGCATCTCCTTTCCTTTGGATAAGCCTAAGGAGAAAGGGATAAATCAAAGGGATGCAACAGAAGCAAACTCACTGAGAAGATCTGATCACCAAAAAGATGGAGCTAGCACTGCTACCCATCTGACACTGAACAGGTACTCCAACTTTTTAAATAAATCTTGGATGGCGGCACACACAACATGAATGGAACTAGTTCTGTGTACTTGCTCTCCATTTTGAAGAGTTTTGTGAATTGCTGAGTGGGTTGTAACTGGCTAGTTGCCTATCATAAGTCATGTTTGATGCAGTAATGGTAGTAGCACAGAAGAGTGTAGTTTCTCTATCAAGCATATGTTGTTGATCATTAGCACCTAGCAACACATCCTGCTTGCCTACTTATTACCTCATTCCTGCTGGCCTGTGAAACAAGAAGCCATTCACTAATCAACTTATGTCAGCATGTAAAATTAGGCAGATGAACTCAAGAATGCGCACACATCAATGTGAGTGAGCTTCCCCAATGAGCATGCCAAAAAAGAGATGTGAACATTGAATATTAGTCTCAGAATAATACATGACCTCTAAAAGCATGTAGAGCAGAGGTCCCCAACCTTGGCAACTTTAAGACTTGTGGACTTCAACTCCCAGAATTCCTCAGCCAGCTTTCTGGGAGTTGAAGTCCACAAGTCTTAAAGTTGCCAAGGTTGAGGACCCCTGATGTAGAGTATCTGTTCTTAGGACAAGTCTGTCTTAAATACATAGTACTATCTCTTCTATCTGGGTCTCTCTCCACCAAATATCAATGCAAAGGGTCAATCCAAATAAATTAAGAGTCCAGGCAGGAAGGAGGACTTTGGCTGGAGACCACATGGCTGGAGATAAAAGGTCAAAACATCTCTACTCTCTATGCAGAATGTAACTTTACATTGGATCCAGCATGCTGCAACTGGCTTGACCAGTTGTCATGAAGAAGGGCTTTCGCCATGGTGGATCCCTCCTTTTGGAACATCATCTCTGTGGAAATTTAGATTGGCCTCCACTTTAATGTGGAGGGTATTTTTTAAAAAATTGTTTGTATGGGTTTTTCTTTTTGTAAGCCACCCAGAGTCACTGAGAGTGAGTGGACAGTCATACAAATTTTCTTACATAAATAAAACGGACTCTGTATGTGTCCATACATATATATACAAAAGCTGTGAGTAGCACCAAGAGCCATGGAAAGATACCTGCTGGGCATTACAAGACTAGATAGAAAGACCTGCACATGGATTAGAGAAGAAATGAAAGTATACAATGCCATCAAGAGAGTAAAAGAATGGAAATGGAAATGGGATGGTCACAAAGCAAGAAGAACTGATGGTAGAATGGATCCCACTCAATAAAAAGTGTCCATGAAAGAGACCTAAAACAAGAATTGTGGGTCCAATTGGCAAAAGAAAGCTCAGGAAAGTCTTGGTTGGAAACATGAGGAAGAGGCCTTCATTCTGCAGGGAATAGACAATGGCTAAAATGATGATATTTATATATGTATAAATACATATATTTATGTATTTATACATAAATACATGTATAATACATGTATACATAAATACATGGTGTTCTAGTGTCGTTGTACAGCTTTTAACATATATATGTATGTATATAATGAAAAGTAATAGCAAACATACTCAGTTAAGGCTGTATGCAATTTTTATATTAATGCATTTTAAGGTTTGAATGTGAAAAATGTGAAATGAAAGCCTTTTGACAGCAAAAGAAAAGAAAAACATAGCTACTAAAGAAATAGCTTTGTTCCCCTTTGTAGGTGATATCAGAAGTCAAGCCAAGAGCAATTTTCTGGATCTCCCCTGCGTTCCTGTTTTGCAAAAACAAGACAGGAGCCAAAGAACAGACATCATGTACCCTTCAACATTTCACAAATGGAAAAGGGGACATAATTCTAACACCCAAATTCTAATTGCAAGAATGATTACCTGAATCCCTTTGGCTGTTATACTTCACTGAAAAGTGGTTCTACTTCATCTGCTTTGTGCTATGTTCATTTTAGTCCGCAATCCCATATGAATAACAGGATGGCAATCATTCATTTGGTTAATTATATGCATTAAAAGCTTAAACTCCGATGTACGAAAACAGCACAAAATCATGGCGACATAGAATGAAAATGTTTGCCCTTACTTGCACTCAGGGTTTTAATATCTACAAGTAAATCTCTATATACTGTATCAGAGTATGTAAGTTCAGTTTATTAAAAGTGGTAGCCACGGACCATATACAGGAATTTAACTTTTTTGTATGGTTTTACAGTGGTCATTAAGCAAATGCAGTGGTCAGAATTGGAAGTATGGGGAACTGGAAGTAACTCTTATAGAACCAAGAAATAGCATTTTCAGCCACCCAGAGTTGGCTCCAACTGCAAAATGGTTGGCATACAAATTTAATAAATAAAAATAAAATATGTCCCAAAGCAAGTGAACAGTGGGAAAAGAAAGAACGAGTTTTTTGTCGTTCCTTCAGATGGAGTGACTAAAGAAAAAGGCAAATAGCAATAGGGGTTCTATAAAAAAAATAGAACTAGAACTATTCCCATAAAATGTGTCCAATTTGCAAAGGTTAATTTGCGCTAGAAAACCGGATTTTGCATGGAAAATGTTCTGAGCAATGATGTATTTCATGTGCCTTCTAAAGAGTTATGTTAATTAAATTTGAAAACTGCCAAACTTGTTTGACAATGTGTTTGCAATTGGCATTTGTTCATTATTACTAATGAACAGATGAAATGGGAAAATTTCCTTTAAAAAAAGAAATCCACTTCATGTAACTGAAAGGTCTTCCATTATAGCCTACCTGCTATCAATAGCCACTTGACTTTCTTCTCCAAATAAATGGTCTAGGATCAAAGATCCCACTTATGGAGTATCAGACAATACATAGCTATGTCTGTTTTAATAAGTAGATGACAATTTTCTCATCCCCCTAGAGAAATACAAATTGTCCATCCAAATTATCTGCCTATTTGTTGGAGAATTTAAAAAGTTTCTTTAGATGGCTAAATATTTATGGAGGTTCTCAGTCATCCAGGTCATGGTTGTCCTAAAGGTGCTTTTTCAAGAGGCAACTGGACTTTCTTGTTTTTCTCTGAACACATTTCTCTTCTTCATCCAAGAAGCTTCTTCTGCTTTGATTGGATGGTGGGGAATGGAACGATTTATATTCTTTGCAGACAGCTGATCATTTGCATTCTTTTAGAGAGTTGAGGCCACTTGGAGGTTTATCTGTGTCCTCAAGGTCACCTGAGTAATGCAAATGGGAGTGGAGCTTTCTTGGAACTGCTGAAAGGACTGTGTTGTAGACTGGACATAGATAATGTCATATCCCTTCCCTTCTGTTGAGAGAGGGCTGTTCAGTTTTGAAATACAGTAGATGGCCTCTTTGACCCCTATTTCAAACCAATATAAATCTTTCCATTCCCCACCATCCAGTCAGAGTTGAAGAACTTTTTTGGATAAGAAGCGAAACATATTCAAAGAAAAACAAGAAAGTCCAATTGCCTCTTGAAAAAGCACCTTTGGGACTTTAGATGGCTACTTTAAAATAAGTCCCTGCATGAACTTAGGTCTCTGAGGCAGCAACTATCATGGGAAGAGCATGGTTCCAATTTCTACTGAAAAGTTTTTGATTATCCTGAATGAAAACCAAACATGGCACTTTAACTAAAAGCAGTATGGGTAAACTGAAGCTTCTGCTCTGTATGCTGTGGGAGTACAACTCTCAACATCTGTCGTTTGGGGCTGGGAAAATAAGTTCAGAAATGTTTGGAGGGATTCAGGTCACAGTAAAAACAAAAGATAGGTTCAGCAAGCTTTCAGTGTTCAAACAGACACAAAAATCACCACGATGTAAAAAAGATGTTGAGACTCTAGAAAGAGTGCAGAGAAGAGCAACAAAGATGATTAGGGGACTGCAGGCTAAAACATATAAGGAATAGTTGCTGGAATTGGATATGTCTAGTTTAACGAAGAGAAGGACGAGGGGGGACATGACAGCAGTCTTCCAGTATCTCAGGGGCTGCCCCAAAGAAGAGGGAGTCAAGCTATTCTCCAAAGCACCTGAAGGCAGGACAAGAAGCAACGGATGGAAACTAACCAAAGAGAGAAGCAACCTAGAAGTAAGGAGAAACTTCCTGACAGTTAGAACAATTAACCAGTGGAACAACCTGCCTCCAGAAGCAGTGAATGCTCCAACACTGGAAGTTTTTAAGAAGACAGCCATTTGTCTGAAATGGTATAGGGTTTCCTGCTTGAGAAGGGGGTTGGACTAGATGACCTCCAAGGTCCCTTCCAACTTTGTTGTTGTTGTTGTTGTTACTATTATTATTATCCTTAAAACATTTATTCCTTCTTCATTTACAACTGGCACATAAAGATACAAAAGACAAGGAAAAATCACATTTGCTTATGTTCCTCCTTGGAGGAAGCATAAAATAAGCATTTTAAAATAAAGCTAGAATTGGAACAATAACTTCTAATTGGGAATTTAGAGTTGGAAGCTTTGATTCATTCGTGTATGGTATTTCCAAAGGATCACAAACGCCGCCGCCCCCCCCCCCAAGGCACATCAATCCAAAGAAGTCCATCGGCTCAATATCTTAGCCAAATACTGAGATGAGAGTTAATGACAGGTATTAAGAGGATATGTTAATGACAAATTCATCCACAACCAATCCCTAAATAACCAGCTCAATGGAGATTTGAAAGCAGATCCCAGCTTAAGAAATGGGCAACAACTGAGACTCAGGATTACACATTAATTACATCTAAGCTATGAGAGTGACCATCTATGTAAGTGTTGTTTCTGTCCATGTGTGTGCGCATATTTAAAAATGAGTGCAAAATAATACTCATTTAACACCCTTTGATGTCTGGCTAATTCATAAATATGAATCATAATCAATAGTTAATATGTTTTTCCACCCTTCTTTATTTAATAAAGAAATCTTCTTCTCGCCCCCCTCCCCAAATTTTAATTAAAAAGAAAGCATTTCATGTGACTTCTTTCAAAATATTGAAATAACATTAAGAAGGAAACCAGAAGAGGGGAAAAGTTCATTTAACTCTGTTTTAGCATCTCCAATTTACCACATCAGCACTTCTCCACGAAAAATTCAGTTAATTCTTTATAAACCACATAACAATTTAATTTTCTCCCTTCCCAGCTACAGCCAAGGAAGCGTCATAAATGAGGCACAGAGAAGCAGTTTCCTACAGCAATGAGAACATCTGAAATCCTAGCATTTAAGTCAGACTTAATGAGAAAAAAGATAAAGGTTGTCCTTTATCTTGCCCGACTGTAGAGTGTGGTGCTCATCTCCATTTCTTGACAGAGAGAGCCAGCATTGTCCAAAGACATTTTCTGTGGTCAAATGGCAAGCATGGATATATGCCAAAGGCTCATGGAATGTTGTTACCTTCCCACTGGAATGGTACCTATTCACCTACTTATGTTTACATGCTTTCATACTGCTAGTGGGCAGATGCTGAGCCAGGAATAGGAACTCACCCGGTTACAAAGTGGTTGGGTCTCAAACCCCGAGCTCTCAACTTTCCAGCTGACAAGCTCAGTGTCTTTAGCCACTGAACCATCACACCCCATATTTTTTGGAAAAACAAGTCTTATATCTCGCTGCCCAAGGCAACGCTTATATCACAAACACTATTTAAAGCTAGTATTATATGGATAAGAGCGGGGGGGGGGGAGATGCATTCCTGCACTTCTGAAAAATGCATTCCTGGAAAATTATAAGAATTATGTCAATTTTAATATATTGAAGGAGAAGGACGAGGGGGGACATGATAGCAGTGTTCCAATATCTCAGGGGCTGCCACAAAGAAGAGGGAGTCACCACGATGTAAAAAAGATGCTGAGACTCTAGAAAGAGTACAGAGAAGAGCAACAAAGATGATTAGGGGACTGGAGGCTAAAACATATAAGGAAAGGCTGCTGGAATTGGGTATGTCTAGTTTAACGAAGAGAAGGACGAGGGGGGACATGATAGCAGTGTTCCAATATCTCAGGGGCTGCCCCAAAGAAGAGAGAGTCAAGCAATTTTCCAAGGCACCTGAAGGCAAGACAAGAAGCAACGGGTGGAAACTAATCCAGGAGAGAAGCAACCTAGAACTAAGGAGAAACTTCCTGACAGTGAGAACAATTAACCAGTGGAACAACCTGCCTCCAGAAGCAGTGAATGCTCCAACACTGGAAGTTTTTAAGAAGAGACTGGACAGCCATTTGTCTGAAATGGTATAGGGTTACCTGCCTGAGCAGGGGGTTGGACTAGATGACCTCCAAGGTCCCTTCCAACTTTATCATCATCATCATCATCATCATCATCATCATCATCATCATCATCATCATCATCATCATTATTATTATTATTATTATTATTATTATTATTATTATTATTATTATTATTATTATAACATTCATTCATACTATATTGGGCACCAGGGACCAGTTCTGTGGAGAGAGTTTTTTCCGCGAACGGAGGGTGCATGGTTTTGTGTGCTGCCTGCATCCTGTGGATGGGGCTTTGCTTGTTTGTGCGGACTGGTTGCTGGTATGCCGCAGCCCAATACTGCATATTAGGACCCCTGCACTAGGAGAAACAAAGTATTGTACTAAATTTTGCATAGGCTGCTGCGTTCTATAGTTCCAAATCTCCTCTAGAGAAGCAATCTGGGCTCTTAAGCAAATCGCTCGATTTTTGAAGTTAAACATCTATAAGAAGATACAGAGATTCTGCTAAGGAGGTGCTAACCAGGAGCGACTCTAAAGCATGTTGCTATTTTTCTACTAAGGAAACTTTCTGGGGCTGATGTTTGTCAAAACGGTAGCATAAAGACACCTTGAAATTATGGCAAGCAGCAGCTTTTTAGTCAACAGGAATAGAAGCACCAAAGTCCTCTTTCATCACAGTTCTGCCTGAATTGTCCTCTTCTGCAGCTGCCAGGATATGGTAGAAATATAAAATCCCCTAAAGTGGGGTCCTTGATGCTCTCCAAGTTTGGTGATTTTCTTGCCAATGTTTCATTACCAAACTAGGTAACATCATTGGTAACATCACTGATCATGTTAGTTTGGTAATGAAACATCTGGAAGAAAGCCACCAAGCTCAGAGACCACCAAGGATCCCTCACTTCAACCCTGAGCCACAAATATTCTCTGGTCTTGGTCTTGGTCTTGGTCTTGGTCTTGGTCTGGTCTGGTCTTCTCTTCTCTTCTCTTCTCTTCTCTTCTCTTCTCTTCTCATCTCTTCTCTTCTCTTCTCTTCTCTTCTCTTCTCTTCTCTTTTCTCTTCTCTTCTCTTCTCTTCTCCACTGTATTTTACAGTGTCATCTAAGTTGCCTTGTTAACTGCTAAGGGACATTTTCTACCAAATAGGAATCACTTGTTTTAACATCTTCAAGACATCTCTAAGCATTATCATACATCTGTTGCACACTGTTATGACGGAAGTGATTGCACTTCCTTTCTTGGGTCTTGCAAAATTTAAAAAGTGTTATTTAAGCACAACATTTCAAATTCAGGGAAATATGCACATCATAAAGTTAATGTGAGATGATGTTTCCACCCCCACCCCCACCATCCACTGTCTTCTTAAAAATTTTAACCACCCATTCAATATTCATAAAAAATTACCTAGACAATTACACAGAGCAGGCATCACATTAAGAAAAGTGTATGACAGAACATTTAGTTAAATGCTATATTAAAGATTCATTGTAGATTAAATATTGATAGGTATTTAAGAGATACTAGGATTGTTCAAATCCATCTGCTACCCTTAACTTCTCTTTTCTGTTATCTTAATGTTTCCATATGCCACAGTGCAATAACCAAATTGTCTCCTTTCAGTACCAGACAGGAAGGCCCGATTGGAATCTGGGACACAACATTTGCCTTCAAGGGATAAAGATTGGGGAGCTTGAAGACCTTCATAATAGAATCCTGTTCCCAAGAGTTGCAAGCATATAAATTCATTTAACAAGATCATTGAAATAAGTCATTCATACTTCAGATGGGCACAAAGAGAGATTTTGGTATACATGACTCAGACCTTTTGCAACCAAGTTAGTCCCATAATTTACTTATTTTGCATTATTTTGTGTACTTTTCATTTTTCCAGATTCCGGAAGCTCAGAACACCCAACAGATAATCGGTATCTCCTAACATTAAAGTCAGCAGAAAATTAAAAATGACAAGGATACTTAAGACTATAAAACCATAATCACTAAGGACAAAATCCCAGGAATCTACCCTGCAAAGATTTAATGAAAGAAGGTGATCTTGACTTGCTTTTAAAACACCAGTAAGATAATAATCGTTATATGCTCATGAATAGGAGGAGTTATGAATCACACTGGGTGTTATGTCAGTTTTTTGTACAATCTTTCCTTATCCCAAATTAATGTTATTTCCCATGTCAAGGTGAAAATACAGGTAGCCCTCAGGTTACAACCCTAATGGAGCCTACCCTTTATGATTGTGAGTTGTAACGGTTATAAAATGAGTTGGTTAAAATGTGGTATTGCTAATTCTGCCAACTGCCAGCAGTTCGATCCTGACCAACTCAAGGCTGACTCAGCCTTCCATCCTTTCGAGCTCGGTAAAATGAGGACCCAGATTGTTGGGGGCAATATGCTGACTCTGTAAACCACTTAGAGAGGGCTATAAAGCGCTGTAAGTGGTATATAAGTCTAAGTGCTGTTGCTATAGTCTGTCTGTCTGTCTGTCTGTCTGTCTGTCTGTCTGTCTGTCTGTCTATCTGTCTATCTATCTAAATGAGTGAGTGAGTGAGTGAGTGAGTGAGTGAGTGAATGAATGAATGAATGAATGAATGAATGAATGAATCTAAAGGACCCAGATTGTTGGGGGCAATAGGCTGACTCTGTAAACTGCTTAGAGAGGGCTATAAAGCACTTTGAAGTGGTATATTAGTCTAAGTGCTATTGCCATTTTACAATGGTTTTACAGTGGTCATTAAGCAAATGCAGTGGTCAGAATTGATAACCATTCTTTGCTATGGACGTGGTTTTGTCCCCCCCCCTCCCAAAAAATGGAAGTGCTGGTTTTCAGCAAAATCGTTGTAAAATGTGGACATTTGACTGCGGGACACTGTAAGCAGCTATAAATGCAGCCATGATGCCAAGCAACTGAACTGTGGTCATGTGATCACTGGGGGGAGGGAGCAACCCTTGGAACTTTGAATCCAAGTCATAAGTCCCCCTTTTTAGGTAGATCATAACATACTGTTAAGTCAGGAACTGTATAGCTTTTGGAGTTTCACAGCACCATGTCTGAAGGACCATCTCTTGCTGCAAGTTTCTAGCTGCACCCAATTATCAACTTTAGGGGTCCTTTCATAAAACCCAGGAGAGGATTTCCAATGCTCAACTGCAGCAAGTAGCTACTCAGAAGCAAGCTATTTCAGCAGTAGCCCTCTACTTCAAGCTTTTGAATATATTAACATGTTAGATTTAAGTTTGCATGTAACCTTTTAACTTCTTTGTTTAATTTTAGGTCTTGACACATCATTGTATTATTCAAAATATTTCTAATGCCATTTCAAGGTGTTTCAAGCCACCCTTGAAACACATTTTGAGGGTATACAAAAGTTGGATGTGACTAATTATCCAAACTTTTATGGCCTCCTTCAGATTATGTTCTCCCAGAGTGACTTAAAACAGATTGAAATTACAGTGTCGCCAGCAAGATTTATGACTGTTGGGCCAGTATGAGCCTCACAGCAGCAATCAAATTCATCAGTGCAAGAACTGTGATCATGGATGGGTCAGTCTTAGAAGACAGTTCAATATGACCATTCCCTTACTATCTTTTGCTCAGGGGCAAAAATGTCTGTAATTAATTGGAAATGTTATCGTTGCATCCAGACCTAAGTCATATTTATAGCAGAATCACTGAAATTAATTGCATCAATTTTTTTGACTTGTATCTTTTAACACGGCTGTAGCAGGATCAATCCCCTTATTTCTGGTGCAAGCACAAACAAATCCAAATCTATCTGAGGCAAGTAGCTACTCCAGAATTCTTCCTTTCAGATCTGAAGTCAATGTCTCTTCCGAGAGGTGCCTTTTCTTTCACATGCAGACCCAAAGCAAAATAGCCTCCTTTGGTCGTCCGAACTGAGTTAAATATTAATACAATCGATGTAGATGCATCCACTCAAAGGTAAATCCCAGTGTGTTTGGTGAGTTTTTCTTCCCCGGCAAAGAAATGTAGACTAAAATGTGCATAATGAATAGATGAACAGAGAAATCCAACTGATGTTAATAAATAAACAGAATTGATGTGGTCAGTCACCCAAATGACTGAGTTCGCAAGATATGCAAAGCCAAAACCAAAACTTTATGGATTAACTCTGAGGTTTGCTCACGTGTATTGTATAGGTTTCCAATTCTCAGATGTCTACATTCAACACATGATAGATGTGAAATCCCTCATCTTCAGGGCTTTGATAGGATCACTTTCACACAATTCACGTATGAAAAGAAGTAGGCTGGCTCCATATCAGTTGCCAACTATTTAATCCCAATTGCCAGATTTCCTGATTTGATTCACAACTCTTGGACACTCCCTTCCTTGCACCAAGCAACTAGCGGACCACATAGTCAGCTACTTATGCACAGCTAAATAAAATAAAAGCTTTATTGTGAACTAAAAGTCCTGCCTATACAGAAAATCAACTATTACAGACTACATGAATCCATGTGTGTCAGCCCCAGAGTTTAAATACAAAGTCTTTTTCTCTTATCCTTTCACCCTGGACATTTTGCTATACTTTTTCCAGTCTGGAATGTTAACAGCAATTACACTGTATTTTCTAGCCTGCATCTCTTTACTATAAACTTTACCAGCTTCAGCCCTCAGCTAGAAGCACTGGCCATAAAGTGAAATTTAATTGCAAGGGCATTCCATGTACTTTAGGGAAGACTAGTTCAGAAGATTATAACCAGTGATGGGATTCAGCCAGTTCGCACCGGTTCGGTAGAACCAGTAGCTAAATTTTGCTGCATTCAGAGAACTGGCTAGCTTCCAGAAGTCCCGTCTAGGCCTCGGAGGCCTGGAGGAGGCCTCCCAGGCCTATAACGGCCTGCTGAAAGTGCATGGATGCCACTTCCGGAAGTCTGTTCTAGGTCTCGGAGATCTGGAGGAGGCTTCCCAGGCCTAAAATGGCTCACTGGACATGCATGGATGTCACTTACAGAAGTCAGTTCTAGGCCTCGGAGGCCCAGGCCTGCATCGAATAAGAGAACCAGTTGTTCGGGTATTTGAATTCCATCACTGATTATAACCTTTACCCAAGGAATGTAACATTTGTCCCTGATGCCAAAACACGTCCTTTCTCCCCAACTAGGCCCAACAGTTCCTTAATCAAGGAACATTATTTAAGCATATGCATCCTCATAGCAGCATGTTAAAAATAGAATGCTTGATTAACAATGTTCTCTATTGCAGCACACAACCAAGGGGGGGGGGGAATCCATTAATTCACAGCTATTAGATGAGACTATTTCACAGTCTACCACAGACTAGAGAAGAAATTGATAATGCAACTAAAGTTGCTGCCACAGCCATTCATAAGACCATTTCCAGACCACAGTGCTTTAAGGTTAACACAAAAGTTTTAACGGTCAACAAAGGACATATCTGATTCCTAGGTTTTTATTACACCCTTAGCACTTAAGCCCAAGCATTCACTGTGTTAACATTCTCAAACAGCTGTAACAAGAGTACGGAAATGGGTCTCTCTGCTTAGTGTCACTTGCATACCTGTTCATTCCTAGATAACTTCCATTCATGTTTAACAATCTGCATCAAAAACATGGCCATGAATCTACATTTAAATTCATGTTTTACAAACGAGTTTTCTCTCAAACCATGAATTTTCAATGATATTTCGAAGTATTTTTGAGCTACAATTTTTAGATAGATTCTCCTAAACCATATGTTGAACTTGTAAGGAGAACATCAGTTGGAACAATTCTGGATTAAGGTGGGACTAGAACTCACAGTCTCCCAGTTTCTAGCCTGATGCCTTAACCAACATATCAAACCGGTTCTCATCAGTAGGCTAGTAGCTATCAAAATAATGGCAAATATATACCTTAGTGATGCCCGATCAAAGGCCATCACTACACAAAAACAAAAGTATATAATATGACACCTAAAGCATGGTATAGGTAAGCTGGGTATCTCTCTGTTAGAAACAATCCTGGATAATGTGACCTAGTATCTTGATTTCATCCTTAAGAATATAACATTAGGATATAACATTAGGATTATGAACAGGAATAAGAACCACTTTCCAGTTCTGGTTTCTCTTTTGAAGAGCCTCTGAGCCTTTTACAGATAGAATCTATATTCTTAGAAAGGAACAGTGATGAGTAATGTCAGTCCACCACTTTGGTTTAAAAATTAAGAAAAAAACAGCAAAGATGCACTGGATATAGAAAGGGTGACAAGTAGAAAACATATCAGTTTGCCTTCTGGTAAGGAAATCACCACTAATTACAAACATTGTCTCAATCTTCCCATATCAACCACCTTGTGTGAGTATCCATAATAGTTACCCAAAATTACATGCTATCGCTAATCCCAAACCTTTGTCTACTCTTGCCCAAATCATCACTTCCCTATTTCCACCATAAATTTTGTGAAGAGTATATAAGCTACTCTTAGAGAAATGTATGTTTTGGTATTATGCAATATGGTCTATAGACTAATTTGGGAAAGACTTCAGGGTAAACTATGACGTGCCCATCAGGAAAGAGATCTATAATGCGGTGGCGTGCTTTTATTTTTCAGTATTCTATTTTATTCCATCCACATATATCAATGGAAAATAGAAAACATAGTTCCATAGATATACCATGGGCTATGGCAGTTAATCAAAGACATTTCCCCATGTCAGTTCCCCAGGTTTTACTATCTGGAAGCATCTGGCACAGCTGCACGGAGCACAAATGGTAAATGAACAATATATTCATTCAGAATTGCATATGTCTGAAAAAAGGGAAAAAGCAGTCTAAGGTCATCTTCCTGGATTTTCCTCATCCATTCTCTCATTACTTAATACAAATACAATATGGCATCTTTGCATGAGATTTAGTGATTTTTCCCCAACGGGGATAGGATACAGAATTCAAGAGAAAGACGGTTAAAATCCTTTAAAGTTAAAAATGGTTCAAGATTTACAATAATTGCCTCCAAACACTTTTGGCTAAAGCAAACAGAATAATTTGGAAGGTGCAGAAGCATTTAAGTTTAAAGACGGAAATTAAAGGCACAAATCTTATTTAACTTCATCCTGAGCTTGCCAAGTCGTTTTTGCAAATACTTGAAATGTGCCATTTGAAACCCAATTCTTTAAGAGAAAGAAGGGGGAGGACAAAGAAGAGTAAAATTAGACGCATAAATCTGCTCCTGTGTTGATGTATTACTTCTATTAGACAGTTTTACATTCAACATATCTTAGACAAAGAAGTCTAATGCATATTTCATATTCCCTCTTTTTTGAGAGGTCTCGAGAGGACTTTTAAATAAAGCTTCATAGGGCAGATTCAGGAACACATTGTGTTGCTAAATCTCTAATCTTCATCCAAACTAGATTTATGTAACGGTGCTGTATCAGGAAGGAAAGAGGAATGAGGCAAAGATAGCAGGGCTTACTCTTAGGACACGGAATACATTTGCATTTACATTTTAAAAGCAACTTTTGTTGGGAGAGCAGGCCATGCAGAATAGATCTGGACACGCACATACTGTACATGCCGAGACACAGAAAAAAATGCACGGAAATAAGTCAGTTAGAATAATTAAGGTGAGCAGATCCAACAATTCTGCAAGAGTGAACTTCCATCCATCCTTGCAGTTCAGAAACACTAATAATATCAGCTTTGAAAGGTATAAAGGTATCATCACGATAGGAAATCCATTTGCCCTTCTTTGAAAGTAAAGAACCTTATCACCACTTGATGCAAGAGACAGCTAAGCTGTCTTCAGAACATACAACTGAAGTCAATAGATGCGAAGGAAGGCAAGCCATTGCAACATTTACGGAGAAATAGCTAGAAAGCAGAACAGGGTTGGAAAGGGTAGAAATACAGGAAGAAGAGACTCGGAGAGGCTCCAAGAAATTTTAATAGCTAGGAGCAGATTGCTGGTGAAATTCCCATGGTGGCATTATTGTACCTACTTACTGGAAAGGTGACGGTGAAATGTATGCTGTGTTGTGCTTCGTCCTACAATTATCTCTCCAGCCTCCCTGGTTTGTCAAACTTATTATAAATCCCAATGGAAAATATCCCAGGAAGGAATTCTTCCCATTCAGCCTTTTCAAAGTTATTGTTATTTTGTTTATTTACAGGGATTATAGGCCACTTCAATCAAATTGACATCCTCTGTCACTTGCTTTAAAAACAGACAAGATATACAGTATCAGAAATAATCAAAATCCAAAGTGAAAACCATACATCACAATATAATCACACATAAACCATAAATTCAAGCATCCAAAAGCAAAAAAACAACTCATTAAGAAGAGGAATGGGTATAATAATCCTACCTCCAAGACTTCGTGGAACAATAAAATCTTTATATACTTCCTAAAGCTTAGACTCCAGTACAAGAAGATAGATAGATAGATAGATAGATAGATAGATAGATAGATAGATAGATAGATAGATAGATAGATAGATAGATAGATAGATAGATAGATAGATAGATAGATAGATAGATAGATAGATAGATAGATAGATAGATAGATATGAATCTGGGGGTCTTTGATGCTCCCCGAGCTTAATTGTTTGCAGATATTTCATTACCTGACTAGGCAACAACTTCAATGCTAGTGAGTGTGGGGTTTATTCTCTGTTTATACACACTAGCTTGCTCTGCCAGTTTTGGTGGGATGGGATTTTCTCCTCTGTAGTTCCTTGATTAGGGCATTGTTTTCTTTTTGATTGTTTGTCTGGCATTAGTCCCTGCTTATCTGAGAATCGGCTGTTGAAGGGAACTGTTCTAGTCTTTTTGTTCCCTATTTAGCTTTTTATTGTCTATTTTGAATGTTGTACAAATATGGTTTATTTCTGTGTGCCTGTTGATAGCTAATTTGTCTGAATGCCACGCTTCCAGGTATTCCCTAGCAATTTTTTTATTTAGCTTAGTCTAGGATGCTCATGGTTTCCCAACTGGAACTACGGCTGAGTTTGTCCAGGTTCCGTGAGCAGTTTATGACACAATAGTAAGCAGTAGGACAGTTTTTGAGTTGTAATCATTAGAAGGGAAAAAATTGCAAACAGGGAAGTGTAGATTGCTTTGATTCAGAAAATTTATTTATTTTATTTATTTATTTATTTTATTTTTTGGATTTATATCCCGCCCTTCTCCCGTAGGACTCAGGGCGGCTGACAATCTATTTAAAATACATACAAAACAATACAAATTTAAAATTAATTAAATTGTTGCCATTTAAGTGGTTTACAAACAGGCCCGTGTTTCTGCACCATTATCCCCAATGTGTCAGAGTCAGTGGATGTACAATATTTAAAACTCTCCCAAATTCTTCATAAATATCATTTATATTCCAGTGCGACTATTCAGCATATCAAAGAATATCATTTTCTTTCCTCTATAGTTACTGCCTGAAGTGATAGATACTACTCTCATATCAATAACGACAACATAAAGGGTAAAGATTGTTTAAGAAGTTTCAGTGAACAGCGGAGTTTTGTGCAAGTGTTGTATCACATTGGGGTTTATTGTTATGCCACAACGTCCCTAATACAGAGAACAATTCCAGCTGTACAGTTCTCCTCTTTTATAATTATAAAAGAGGAGAAAGATAGCTGCCTGCTTTCAGCATGGTAACAGGTATGAAGAATAGTGTAATGAACATAAAAACGAAGCCAAAATAACCAGGAAGTACTTGGAATGCAACAGCCATTTTTTTCACCACTGAATTCTTGTGCAAAAAATATCCTACTCTTTCAGCTAACCAAGCAAAGCAAACTTTCATCCAATAAAACTGGATGCCTATCAAAGCTTTTCCATTGATGGTTATGAGGATGGTGATAACAACTTTATTATTTGCTATTTCATTTCCATCTTGTTAAACAGTTCTTTACTGTGGGCATCTGAAAGCAACACTTCTGAATCTTCCCCACCCCCATCATACAGTTAGATAAAACATATATTTATTATTTCTGTTTTGTTAAGATTTATAATTCCTATATAAAAGAAGAAAAATTAAAGGTGAGATCATAGATGTTGAACTTTGTCCAGGGTGATATTTGGCCCTTGAGTAGGAAGTTGGGAGCAACAACCCAAATTTTGGCAGGGCAGATAATCACGTAGAGGGGACAAGGGCAAAATCTGTGTTGAAATTAAGTAAATTGATTCTCTCTCTCTCTCTCTCTCTCTCTCTCTCTCTCTCTCTCTCAGCAAATTAATGAGAAATAGTAATAGCACCATGGAGTTAGAAGGGGAGAATTAAATAATTCTATCTGTCCTTTGTTCATTCCATGAAGCCAAATTATTAGAAGTTTCTCTGGCAGATGACTTTTAGAACCCTTTTAAAGGAGAATATTTGTAGCTCAAGGTTGACTGAGGAGACCTTGGTGCTCTCTGAGCTTGGCTGTTTTCTTGCAGACCTTTCACTTGTGATGTTTCACTGATGATGTTATCTATTTATTTGGGTAATAAAATATCTGCAAAAAAACAGCCAAGCTCAGAGAGTCCTTTCATTCAACCCTGAGCTACAGATATTGCAAAGATATCGTTCTTCTCTCTCTTTCTAAAACTGACCACCCTGAACCAAACTTTGTGAGGGATAAAAACCTGAAAATTATTAAATTTCTGGCATGGCAACCATTGATCTTCAATAATAATAACCACTGCCACCTAAATGTCATGGAATAAAAGAAGGTCTCAGAATACTCTCGTGAATATTTTGCCATCTCTAATATAAAATAACACATATGCTTCGTCCCTGTGACATTGTGTGGAAGCTCGTGAAAAGGTTGCTGATCCTTGATCTATGGAATATAATTTGAATTCACTCCATTTTAATTAAATTCAAATGTAAATTAAAACACATTTTGGCTCTTGTTCTGTCTCTGCCTGTGATTCAGAGGGAGGCCCCAACCCTCCAAGGAGTAAACATTCATGCTCTTACCTATGGATTTATTTTGATGGTTATGATTGTATAATTTATGTAATATAAAAGTATACTTTTAACAGAAATAGAGGGTAGAGTTGCAACAGAATAATTTTTGCGGTACCCCGTTGTCTAGAGAAGTGCATATTTTGAAAGTGTCAAACACAAGTCGCTATACCCAAGAAACAACTAAAAACCAGAAATGTTATTATTTTTTCTCCCCTTCTACCCCCTACCCCCACATATTACAAGGTAATTGTTGAAATCCATAAAATCTGAACTTAAAAAAAAGATGTGTAGGAGTAGAATTTATTTTTTACATTCCACTCCTTCTCTAAATCCCAACAGTTGTACAGTACTGTCAAAACAACATAATGCATACAGAGACAAAAGGGAAGATGGAGGAATCAGCTCCCTTTAAAAAAAAATCATGGTGGAGACTAAAAAAAAAAAAAAAATCCCAGTAAGGATTAAGGATTCTCAGTGGGCATGACACTGGGAGTAGGATGATGTTAAACATTGGTAAGGGAAGCGTAATTATATAGCTTCCTTAAAGGAAAATAAAAATAAAAAGAGAGCTAGATTAAGATACAGGATGAGTCCTCGCAATGTTTGATGCTGGCTCTACTGCTGATTTGTTCAGACAAGCTTTCCTCCTTGATTAAAACCCAGTTATCATAAATATAATAGAGAACATTGTAAACTTTAATTCCTAGACTAATTGACAGGCTAATCAGCTCAAGAGCTGCTTATTCTATGGGGGCTAATTTTAAACAGAGTCAGGATTGCTTTGTTTTTGTTCCTGTGTGTACGTGTGTGTGTTTTCCAAAGGTGATTTTGGTTCTAGCATGTAATTAAAATAAGAGATAAAAAAATAAAATGCTAAAGAGGATGATAGAACTGCTCAAGCAAGGAAGGCCTCCTTTGTAGGCCAAAGGTCACTCTTGGTCTCTAAATACCCTGCCATCAATTAAGAAGACCAAGAGAAGGAAGTGGAAGTGATGAGGGAAAAAAAACCTCTAAATTTGGTTTAATTAAAATTCATGAAGTCCAATTAGTTACATCTATACATTCCCATTATGCTGTTCCTTTTGGGGGTAAGCAACTTTATGCAGAATATGCAAGAACAAGAAACTGTACACCACAGAAATTGAAGGCATAATAAGATTAATGAAAAAAGAGAGGCAGCTAAAACTAGTTTACACCAACACCATTCATGATAGTTTTCTCTATCTTTCTATCCTTGTTTTCTTCTTTGCCTTTTTTTCTTTCAGTTTCTCATCTTTCTTTCTAAGGATCTCATTAACTTCATCCAACCATGACTAGCTATTTCTTCTCCTTCCCCTAGGACGGTCTGTTCACTCTTTTTTCACACTTGTCTCACAATTTGATCTCAATTTCTCCTCTGTCTACTAACAATGTCCCCTTATTGTACTGGTCAGTCATTATTGTAATCAATTCATACTCCTAGCACATATTAATTTTTGACCCTACAGCTATTTGTTTCATAAAACATTCTTCAACTATATTATTTATCCTGACATTTCTCCATCCCTTTTCTCATCTTTACGAAACATTCTACCAAGGTAACCAAGTTCATCTATTCATTGTATTTTTATTTTTTATTATTTATCCAGGACTTCATTTTCCTTATCAAAAAAAAACTTCCTTGTCCTTGATGCCTACTTGTTTCATCATACAATATTTCTAGTATTTAGTGATTCAATATTCAAATCCAGAGTCAACAGACAACAATATATCATCATCTGTATGCCAGATTATATATACCTCCATGGAACCAACCAACATACCTCTACCATCACTACAAATATTTCTTACACTTTATCCATAAAAACATTGTGGCAGCTTTGCTATTTGAACAGACTTTTGGATTCCATTGCTATGTTTCCTGCTGTATTTTTGGATTGATGAATTCGTCTGGCAGCTGCAACCAGTAGCTATTAAATCTTGAATACTTTCCAGATGGCTTGTAAGAAATATCTTCCAATCTTTGGTGATAAATTCTTCTTAAGGCTAGAATCCTTGCAGAGCTTCTTTTAGAAGACATCTGACCATCCATATTTGGCTTTTGAGGAATCATGCTTTTAAAATAAATCTCTATCAACAACAGCAGGTGCAAAATTGCTAGAGTTGGACTCATTTATGGATCTACAATAACTTATCTGGATCTCTATTACCAACTCCAGATTTCTCTTCTGCTG
Organism: Protobothrops mucrosquamatus; assembly: GCF_001527695.2. Classification (NCBI taxonomy): domain Eukaryota; kingdom Metazoa; phylum Chordata; class Lepidosauria; order Squamata; family Viperidae; genus Protobothrops; species Protobothrops mucrosquamatus. The sequence continues at coordinate 121,733 of NW_015387651.1, forward strand.
GGATGGCATCCTGCTGTATTGATCAGCTCATAGATAATCAGATTGTTTTCTTTTTTTCCTTTTCCAAAGCAATGGGATCCTGAAGACTCTTGGGTTAATGAAACCTCAATAATTGTACCACTAATTGATTGTATCCAGAGCATAAATGAGAAAGAATGCAAAGACCAAAATAAACAGTAAATGCAGATTAATATTGTTCCTGGTGTCTTTTGCTCTGTCCTTAAAATGTGGAAAGGAAGGCTATCTCTAGGTCTTTGTTATACATAGATAATCTAGAGTCAAGCCTTCCTGATTGTACCATTTTATATATTAGTGACTCAAGAGCACTTCTCTACCCATTGATGAGACAGAGGGTATCATCAAAACAACTTGTACATATGCCCTAAAATTTTAAGATCCTCCAAGAGAGATCTTCAAATTATGCAATCATGGCTTCTATATCAATAAGCCGGCAAAGCTTGGGTGGCCTTGCCTTGTCACAATTTGCAGAAAACAAACACCTCCAAAGTCAAGATTTAGCTTCCCCATGACAGAAAAGTATTTACTTTTCTCCTGTAATCATACTGGGAAAGAAAAATCTCATTTGAGACACAGAAGGTGTTTTTTTTCCGCAGAAGATTCTTTTCCAAGAAATAAAGATTCAGTGTCCATACTAGGATTGCACTATTTGATCAATGGATTTGTTAGATTAATGGATTAAAATCATATAATTGCTTTAAAAGTTGGTCCTGCTTAATCAAGTATGCAATTTGAAGTCAAGGTCTTAGCTTTAAATACTTGCAAGTCATCAGCATTCAAGCAACATCTAAATAGACTGTTTTCATTTTAGGATGTGTCAGACAACACATTGTTCTAAAAGTTGCTTGCATCTGTGTGTCTTTAATCAGTATTTGTAGGTTCAAACATACTACTAAGCCATAAACCATGAATCATACAGAATAGCTAAGTTTGCAGATCGCTCCAAAACTATATTACAACTTAAACAATGTGTAAATATCCCGTTCAGTCCAATTCAAATATAGCTAGTCCTCAACTTATGACCACAATTGAGCCCAAAATTTCTGTTGCTAAGTGAAACATTTGTTAAGTGAGTTTTGCCCCATTTTACAACCTTTCTTGTCACAGTTGTTAAGCAAATCACTGCAGTTATTAAGTTAGTAACATGGTTTATTAAGTGAATCTGGCTTTCCCATTGATTTTGCTTATCCGAAAGTCACAAAACAGGATCATGTTACCCCGGGACACTGCAACCGTCATAAATATGAGTCAGTTGCCAAGCGTCTGAATTTTGATCACCTGACCATGGGAATGCTGCAACGGTTCTAAGTGTGAAAAATGGTCCCAAGTGACTTTTTTCAGTGCCCTTGCAACTTTGAGCTCTCACTAAATGAACTGTTATAAGCTCAGGATTACCTGTATACTAAATGATGATTTATTATATAAAAAATAACTGGCATGATTTACACAGCAGGCTAAACCATCACCCATGACTTAGAAAGTACATAAGTACTAAGTTTTCACAGAAAACTCTTTAAGTTTCAATAAAACCATGAACAATGAAATGTCCATGTCCAAAAAGGCAGTCTTTCTCTATATCACATCTGACTTTTGCCCTGCCTATTCAACTGCAAAGGAAAACGATAGTCCTTGAAGAAAACACCAATAACTCCTGTCTATCGACTAATAAAATCGTTCAACAAATGATGATCAACCTAGCAGCATTCCAAACGTTTCATACAGAAATGTTTCTGAATTTGAAATGCCCTGTTTTTGAATTCAAGAGAGGGTGGATTTTTTTTTTCCAAGACAAAACAGCTGTTCTGCATCTGAAATGGGCTGTCTCGATTGTATTGGAAGTGTTTCAAACTCCAGAGCTCTTCAAGCTCAAAACCCTTCCAATGTGATTGAAGCAGCCTGTTTCAAAGTCAAAATGGGTTGAGTGTTTTGTAGATCGCTACTGGGAAGTAGCAATAATCATCTGAAGCTGTCAAAATGATGGCTTCATTTTGATGTAATATTATTGCTTCTCTTCAGCTATATCAATAAAAGCACAGGACGGAGATACCGAATCCAAGAATAGTGTTAATACTGATTATAGTAGTAGTAGTAGTGGTAGCAACGACAAAAGATGCTTGTAATATGAATATACAGTAGGTAGTCCTTGACTTATGTTCACAGAATTTCCATTGACTGTCAACTGAATCATGTCTGATTTTATGACTCTTCTGCCACAGTTTTTAAGCGAATCACTTGCTTGTTAAATGAATCCAGTTTCCCCATTGACTTTGCTGGTCAGAAAGTCATAAATAGAAAAGTCATAAATGGAGATCACATAACCCGAGGAGGCTGCAATTGTTGTCCATACATGCCATTTGCCGAGCGCTCAAATTTTGATCACACGACCATGGGGATGCTGCAACAGCTAAATCACTTTTTCAGTGTTGTAACTTCGAATGATCACTACACAAATGATTGTAAGTCGAGGACTATCTGTAACAGCAACAGGCAAGAGCAAGCACAACCCTGGTCCTTTCCTCACCTACCATATTGGAATCCTTTTTTAGATGACAGATGATAGTGAGGAGTTCAAGTTTTCTCGATGTCTTTGCTATCATATCATGGTTATCCAGATTTAAATCCCTGAGAGATGGTAGCCATAATCAACATCTTCTGCCGCAGAGATTTGAAAACTCCTAGCAAGTTTATTTGTAAAGGTGCCATTAGACTGTATTTAATTATGTGTTATTGGTTTACTAGAACTGCATCTCAGCAAGGAAGCATCCAACTCTCCAACTTCACAGAAATATGACTTACATAATCATCCACACGGTTAGATGATTTCTGTGGGTGGTTGGATGTGCTATTTACCTGAATTAACCATTAGAGCAATAAAAATCAGCTTGAAAGCTCTTTTTAAAAAAACGTAAGCACCTAGGAAGGTTTGCAAATAGCAGTGTATGAATTTGTTAAAATATTAAAAATGAGAATAAATAAATCAGTAATTTTAACTAAATGTCCAATGCTGATCAAAATATCCTGATATCACTACTTGTGAAGCTAAGGACCATCTCTTCCCGGTCACATCCACGCAACACATCAGAGTGGGGAGGCAGGGAATGTTGTGGGTTCCTCATCAGGGTAATATGATGGTTCAGTGGTTAAGACACTTGCCTTGTTGATTGGAAAGCCGACAGCCCAGGTCCAAAACCCAAACGTCGTGTGATGGTGTGAGCCACGGGTCTTCAAACTTGGCCCTTTTATGACTTGTGGACTTCAACTCCCAGAATTCCTCAGCCAGGCACTCTGGCTGAGGAATTCTGGAAGTTGAAGTCCACAAGTCATAAAAGGGCCAAGTTTGAAGACACCTGGTGTGAGCGTTAGCTCTTACCTACTTAGCAGTTTAAAAACATGCAAATGTGAGTAAATAAATAGGGAAAGGCAACAGAGCTGATGTCATGCTCTCACAACAGAAACACCTTTTGACACCCCTGGCTCAATGACCCTTGAAATGGAAATGAGCACCACCCCCTATAGCGGAGTAAAATTCGCAGGAACGCTTTTACTTTTACTTCTCTTAACAAGGTACATCTGGGATCCAGGAGAAGGGCCTTCGCCATGATGGCTCCCTCCCTTTGGAACATCATCCCCATGGAGATTAGATTAGCCCCCACTTTGACATTCTTTCACAAGGCTCCGCTTTTACCAATGGGTCTGGGAATCCAATCAAGTAAGCCACTTGATGGAATGGAGCCCAACCCAAGAGTTATTTGATCGATTGTTGTCACCACGGGGATGGAGAGTTATTGTTTTTATTGTTTGTATATTGGGTTGTTATTTTTGTAAGCTGCCCAGAGTCACTGAGAATGAGTGAGCAGCCACATAATTTCTCTTACATAAATAAGTTTCTGGTGTATTTATTGAATTTACTCAACACGTCTGAGTTGCTGCATCTGATTTAAGGTCAAATGACTTAATCAATGAAGGATCCAGTCCAGTCCAGTCCAGTCCAGTCTAGTCTAGATGAACATATATAAGTAGTTCATCATTAAAGATGAGCTTCCTCATCTTTGTGTGGGACATTTTCGATCTGTAAACTGGAAATGAACCCCCCCTTGTCATTCAAACTACCTACTTCAGTTGGGCAGCCGTGCAGGGGCTGCCACTCTGTAAAAATTCACCCATTTTCCACTTTTCTGAAAATAGGCTCCATAGTTACAGTGTCCCAAGGCAATTTCAATTTATTTTCAATCATTATAGATTAACAGAATCTGCTTGTGGCAGTTTCTAATACAAATTGCCTTTTAGTCCTTCTGTTTTATCATTATTGTTATTATTGCTGTTTTTTTAGGAAGTGATTTTGTACTTGTTACTCTCCTTATCACATCTTTGAGGATGTTTTTTTTTAAAAGGTTTACATTTTTTCTCTTTGGTTTGAAGGTGCAAAAATAAGCGACATCTAGAGTCTATCAAGGCTTCGTTTGGGAACTCAGCTGTAAGAAATATTTTTGTTCTTTTTTTCTTTTCTTTTTTTCAAAAAAAAAGAAGGGGGGGGGGTAAAACCTCCATCCCTTTAAAGCTGCCTTGGTAAATAAATTAACACTGTCTTTCATTATTTTCCTAAAAGGCAATGTGTAGCCTAAAATTAAAGCACGCCTGTGAGCTGATTAATTTAATTTTTAATCAATTAATTGGGTGAGTTGAGGAAAGCAGGCATTAAATGCATATTCATATAATATATCCTAGAGGGAAAAGCATATTTTTTTTTGTGGTGGCAGTACCGCACTTGAATGCTACATATAGGACCCTCAGCAGACATTTATAAAAAGGTGCATGCTGCTATGCTTCAAAGAAATTAATATTTTAACTTGGCATCCCACAACGGCAGACTTTCTACAGATTTTCTTTAAAGTTATTTAAACAATCATCTGTAGCCAGCACACCATTTGTAGAAATAACCAACTATACTGTGGTCATTAACCAGTACAAGGAATATCCAAAATGTAATTGACAATAGCAGGATAATTAGGAAAGGTTCATAGAAACAAAAAAAAAAAAAATTGGTTAAAAGAAATATTAAATCAAAATATGGTTAGGGGTTTGCTGAAGCTACACGTGTGCAACAAAAGAAAAAGTAAATTAAAATTAACATCGAGGTAATATAAGCTTTGAAATTGTAATATAAGATACAAACACATACAGTATACATTTGTAGACTTTCCATTGGTGAGGGTTTTTTTAGCTTACTCCATCACTATTATTAGTATTTAGCATACTATGAGAACATGACAGAAGGGAAGTAATCATATATATGTAGTCCACGTAATTATAAGTAAAACCTCTATAGCGGTATCGTGGTGGCCTCATAACAGAATGTCCAATTCAGTTTTCACCTCTGATCTTGGTTGGCGCAGTTCTTCTAGGGAACCAGACCACGCACGTCCTGGACAGTCTTATAACTACTTATAATAGTTGGCATATCAACACCACAATCGCAACAAGGGGAATCTCTCCATCCCCATTGACACAGGGGAAGAGGTACTTCTTCCAGGATCACCCCATCACTGGAAGGTGCTTAATAGGACTGCTGTCACTTTGGTTAATCAACATTAAGATTGTTGATAATCAGCATCTTATTCCCTTTGACCTAATTCTTTACTATCCTGGATATTATATGATAAGATCAAGCTAACACATCTTGCGGCTAATAAAGTGGACTATAATCCATTAAAGTTTTAAGAGGCCATGCTAAATTAATCTTTAAGGTCCAACAACACTCCTGGCTATTCTGCTTAATGAACTAGCATGCTGCCCTGTGGAATAAGTACACCGTTGTGCTGGCTGACCTGAAGATTAAAAAATGATAGCTATCGTGATGTCCTTACAGCAGGTTTGGAAGGAAGCTGAATGCAAAGAACTGAACCCAAGCAGTTTATTTGCTCTCTTTGCTATAATTATGCCTTTATTACAATTTCATTCCTCATCTTCTTTCTGTGAAGGTGTTCCACTCAATTAGCATGGACTAGTTTGGCAAAATATTAATAATAATAATTTATTTTCATTTTTTTCCCATATAGACACACCCACATATTTTGATGCATAGTTTGATGCTAGTCAAGACGAGGATTCAGTACTTTTTTACAGAATTCTCACAGTTGAAAATCCCCAAACTTCTCTAGATGGCTACTATATATACATACAAAGATACCTCCATTGACACTACAGAATAATTCATATAGGAATGTCTGCTATTAACTAGTCCATTCATACATTAAAT